>NW_019942797.1:305130-316955 GCF_002910315.2 Salvelinus sp. IW2-2015 | reverse complement strand
GTTAAATTCACACCTGCTTTTAATAGACTGACCCCCCCCCCCCCCCCCACACCACCCACCAAACTCCCTTCAGATGTGGAGAGTGTTTGTGTAAGTATGAGTGTGCTCTCACACCTTCTGTTGTAAACAAAAACACACCCACTCCTCTCCTGAGGGAGAGTGATGACAGTACAAGGTAACTGATTGGATAGTGGTCAGCAGTACAAGGTACTGATGGATAGGTGAGCAGTAACAAGGTACTGATTGGTAGTCATCGGCAGTAACAAGGTAACTGATTGGATAGTGATAGTGGTGACAGTAACAAGGTAACTGATTGATAGTCATCGCGTAACAAGGTAACTGATTGGATAGTGTTGAGCAGTAACAAGGTAAATGACTAGACAGTGATGAGTAGTGACATGGTAACTGATTGGATAGTGATAATAGATGAGTAGTAACAAAAGTAACTGATTATATAGTGGTGAGCAGTAACAAGGTAACTGATTGGATAGTGACAGTGGATGAGCAGTGACAAGGTAACTGATTGGATGCTGAAGAGCAGTAACAAGGTAACTGATTGGCTGCTGAAGAGCAGTAACAAGGTAACTGACTGGATAGTGGTGAGCAGTACAAGGTACTGACTTGATAGTGGTGAGCAGTAACAAGGTAACTGACTGGATAGTGGTGAGCAGTAACAAGGTAACTGACTGAGTGTCAGCAGTAACAAGGTACTGATGGATAGTGTGCAGCAGTAACAAGGTAACTGATTGGAGGCTGAAGAGCAGTAACAAGGTAACTGACTGGATAGTGTGAGCAGTAACAAGGTAACTGACTAGATATGTTAACATTGCCAAAGCAAGTGAAGTAGATAATATACAAAAGTGAAATAAACATAAAAAATAAATTAAACATTACACTCACAGAAGTTCCAAAAGAATAAAGAAATTTCAAATGTCATATTAAGTCTGTATACAGTGTTTGTAACAATATGCAAATAGTGTCTCTCCACATCTGAGGGGAGTTTGGTGGGGGGGGGGGGTCAGTCTATTAAAAGCAGGAGTTTGTTGGGGGGGGCTCTATTAAAAGCATTTCTCTGGGAGGTGTTGTTCCAGCCTTTCAGCCTGTATGTGGCTCACACAGCCATCCTCTCACAGGACAGGAATGAGAATGGTGATAATGATCCTGGGGACACTATAAAGATCAGAGTCCAGAAAGCACGTTGGAGGAGTTAGTGAGTTGGGACAAAGGAAATCGGATTCCCTCTCTCTTGAGGATTGATTGCATCATCATTGCATCATCATCCCCTTTATATAATGAATAGGCCTACATATTTTATTAATCAAATGTTAGTTTTTTTTATGTAAAAAACAATTGGTCATGTTTAAAATATATCAATTGCAAGATGTAAATGACATAATGCAAGTAACACTTTTGTATGACTTAAAAAATAATATTGATATGACTGAGAAAAAAGTGGTTGTGCATTGATAAGCACACCTAGCCATGCTACAGTCAGCGGCAGGCAGACGAGCAATATCCAGATGAAGCCTGAGCTGGAATGTGAAGCTCACTGTAGCTGCTAGCTTTAGAACCTGATAGATCTAGTTTGCGTCGTAGGATACCCTCAGCAGAGGAGTGGGTGTGTTTTTGTTACAATAGAAGGTGTGAGAGACACTCATACTGACACAAACACTCTCTCTCCACATCTGAGGGAGTTTGGTGTTGGGGGGGGGGGGCAGTCTATTAAAAGCAGGTGTGATGTAAACAGATATGAACAGTTTGCTTTTATGTTTTTGTTGGTAACACACTGAATTCAAATGGATTTCTTCAAATGAGTTCGAATCAGCAGTGACAAGGTAACTGATTGGATAGGGGTAAGAAGTAACAAGTTAATGATTGGTAGTGATAGTGGTGAGCAGTGAAAGGTACTTATTGGATAGTGGTGCAGTACAAGGTAACTGATTGATAGTGATGTAGCAGTAACAGGTAACTGATAAATGGGTAGCGTAACAAGTAACTGATCTGATAGTGATAGTGGTGAGCAGTAACAGGGGTAACGATTGGATGTGGTGAGCAGAACAAGGTAACTGATTTAAATATGGATAGTTGGTGACAAACAAGGTGACTAATTGGATAGTGGTAAGCAAGTAACAAGTAACAGAATGATAGTTAGCAGGAACAGGTAACTGTTGGATAGTGATAGTGGTAGCAGTAACAAGGTAACTGATTGGATAGTGATAGTGGTGAGCAGTAACAAGGTAACTGATTGGATAGTGAATAGTGGTGGCATGCACAGGAACTATGGATAGGTGAAGTGTGCAGCAGTAACAAGGTACGATTGGATAGGATAGTGTGAGCAGTAACAAAAGGGTAACTGATTAGATATGTTGATAGTGGTAGCAGCTAACAAGGTAACTGAATTGGATAGTGGATAGTGGTTTGAGCAGTAACAAAGTAACATTGTATGTGATAGTATAGTGGTGAGCAGTAACAAGGTAACATTGATAGCTGATAGTGGGTGAGCAGTACAAGGAAACTGATGGATAGTGATAGTGTGCTGAGCAGTAACAGGTAACTGATTGGATAGTGATAGTGTGTGAGCAGTAACAAGGTACCTGATTGATAGTTGTAACGGCTTTCTTCTGTGGACGAAGGAGAAGACCAAACGCAGCGTGGTAGTGTTCATCATGTTTAATTAAAGCCAATAAAACGTGAACACTACAAAAATACAAAACAACAAAATGTGAAAAAAAACGAAACAGTTCTGTCTGGTGCAGACCACGACGAAGACAGAAGACAAACCACCCACAAAACCCAAACACAAAACAGGCTACGCTGAAATATGGTTCCCAATCAGAGACAATGGCTAAACACCTGCCTCTGAGTGAAACCATATCAGGCCAAACATAGAAACGGGAAAACTAGACACACAAACATAGAATGCCCACTCAGCTCACGTCCTGACCAACACTAAAAACAAAGAAAACACAAAAGAACTATGGATCTCAAGTGGAGCAAAGGTAACTGTTGTAGCGAACAAGGACATGATAGTGTATGTGAGCGTAACAAGTAACTATTGGATAGTTGTGAGCTTGCTCAAGTAACTGTTAGTATGGAGGTACAATAATTGATTGGATCAGTGTGTGCAGCTAGTAACAAGGTACACTGATTGGAAGTTATGGAGCGTAACAAGGTAAACTGATGATAGTGTGAGCGTAACAGTTAACTGTGATGGATAGTGGTGCAGCCATAACAAGAAACGGCTTCATGAGAAGCATTCCGACTTTAAATTAGGTATACGTGGATCAGATGGTTGACAACTACATAAGTGCATATTCGTGAGCAACATATGAGATGGTGGTCAGCAGTAACAAGGTAAACTGATTGGGATTAGTGGTCAGCAGTAACACATAGGTAACTGATTGGATAGTGTATAGCAGCTAACCAGGTAACTGATTGTGGATATGTGTAGAGCAGTGAACCAGGTAATGATTGGATTGGTGCTAGCAGTAACCAGTCGTAAACTGATTGGTATATGATAGCAGTAACAGGTAACTGACTTTGGAAGTGATGAGCAGTAACCAAAGAGTAATGATTGGACAGTGATGAGTGGCAGTATACAGGTAACTGACTTGGATATTGTGTGAGCAGGTACAAGGTTAACTGACTGGTAGTAGGATGCAGACACCGTGAAAGTAACTGATTGGATAGCGTCGTCAGCACACCAGTGAATACTGATATGTACGAGTGAACTGCATTGGACAGTGATGTGGTAGCAGTAACTAAAACTGATGGACAGTGATAGATGGTGTAGCAGTTAACAAGGTAACTGATTGGACAGTGATAGTGGTGAGCAGTACAAAGTACCTGATTGGACAGTGATAATGAGTGAGCGTAACAAGGTAACTGATGGAAGTGGGTGAGCAGTGACAAGGAACTGATTGGACAGTGATGTGGTGAGCAGTACAAGTAACTGATTGGACAGTGTTATTGTGAGCAGTGACAAAGGTAACTGATTGGACAGTGATAGTTGTGAGCAGTGACAAGGTAACTGATTGGACAGTGATATGTGGTGAGCAGCAACAAGGTAACTGATTGGACAGTGATAGGTTGAGCAGTGACAAGGTAACTGATTGGACAGTGATAGTTGTGAGCAGTGACAAGGTAACTGATTGGACAGTGATAGTTGTGAGCAGTGACAAGGTAACTGATTGGACAGTGATTGTGTGAGCAGTGACAAGGTAACTGATTGGACAGTGATAGTTGTGAGCAGTGACAAGGTAACTGATTGGACAGTGATAATGGTGAGCAGTACAAGGTAACTGACTGGAAGGGGTGAGCAGTAACAAGGTAACTGATTGGACAGTGATAGTGGTGAGCAGTAACAAAGTAACTGATTGGACAGTGATAGTTGTGAGCAGTGACAAAGTAACGATTGGACAGTGATAGTTGTGAGCAGTGACAAAGTAACTGATTGGACAGTGATAGTTGTGAGCAGTGACAAGGTAACTGATTGGACAGTGATAGTGGTGAGCAGTAACAAGGTAACTGATTGGACAGTGATAGTTGTGAGCAGTGACAAGGTAACTGATTGGACAGTGATAGTTGTGAGCAGTGACAAGGTAACTGATTGGACAGTGATAGTTGTGAGCAGTGACAAGGTAATGATTGGACAGTGATAGTTGTGAGCAGTGACAAGGTAACTGATTGGACAGTGATAGTTGTGAGCAGTGACAAGGTAACTGATGGACAGTGATAGTGGTGAGCAGTAACAAGGTAACTGATTGGACAGTGATAGTTGTGAGCAGTGAACAAGGTAACTGATTGGACAGTGTGATAGTGTGAGCAGTGACAAAGTAACTGATTGGACAGTGATAGTTGTGAGCAGTGACAAGGTAACTGATTGGCAGTGATAGTTGTGAGCAGTGACAAGGTAACTGATTGACAGTGATAGTTGTGAGCAGTGACAAGGTAACTGATTGGACAGTGATAAGTGTGAGCAGTGACAAGGTAACTGAATGGACAGTGATAAGTGTGAGCCAGTAACAAAAACAGATATGAAACGGTTTGCTTTTAGTGTTTTTGTTGGTCAACACACTGAATTCCAAATGGATTTCTTCAAATGGAGTTGCTGGCTCACCTTCAGGAGCTACAACAACAACACACCCCTCTCCTGGTCTTTATGCCTGGTGGAATAAAATAACCTCCCAAGTGGCAGAGGAACAGCTTTTAATAGACAAAGTGGTACAAACACCAAATTGAGACTCTGCATGCAGAATTTTGGAACTTCTGTGAGTGTAATGTTTAATGTTTAATTTTTATTATTTATTTCACTTTTGTTTATTATCTACTTCACTTGCTTTGGCAATGTTAACATGTGTTTTCCATGCCAGTAAAGCTACTTGAATTGAATTGAATTGCGAGATTGTGTGAAAGTATGAGCGTGCTCCCACACGTCCAGGAGCTACAACAACAACGATGACACACCCCTCTCCTGATGTTCATGGCTGGAGGAATAACAACGCAGCCCAAGGGCTTGAGGAATTACGTGGCACTGTTTACAATATTTGTTTATCTGTTGGTGTCTTGAGAGCACCTTGCAAATGAGAATATTCATCTGAAGGTGTTTTGCCCACACAAATGTGATATGTCAAGTTTCTAAGCCACTCATACCAGACTAGCTCAAAGGGTAACACAGCTTGCGGTGGTTGATGTTGATCTTGAAACTAAACAGGAGATCGGTGTGAACACAGAAAATAATACCTCTGTGTGGTTTTGGATTGTCCTTGATCGGGCAATGCAGTCACTGTTTACAAAGGAGAGTTCAGACAGTGTTACCACGGTAACACGTTTTATTATTGAGATGACAGATATTTTCAGTCGCCCTACAAATCAAGCTCTACTCATTAAACTGGATGTAATCTATCACAGTGCCATCCGTTTTGTCACCAAAGCCCCATATGCTACCCACCACTGCGACCTGTATGCTCTCGTTGGCTGGCCCTCACTACATATTCGTCGCCAAACCCACTGGCTCCAGGTCATCTATAAGTCTTTGTTACTGGAAAAAAATGGTTTCTCCTATGGGGACAGCCCTAAGAAACCTTTTCTACTAGAGTTTTCAGGAGTAGAAAAAATGTGAGTGAAATGGTCAGCTGTTCTACTGAACTCTGTTACAACAACTGCATGACCTGTTGACAGTGAAAACACTAACGACCATTCCTCTCATTCCTGTGTCTGACTGAGATATAGAGGGAGGGCTTGGTGTTGGTAGATTGATGTGTTTGTGTGTGTGTGTGGTGGTGTGTGTGCCAATCGCTACTTCTGTTTTCTGAGAATTAAATGAAAATAGGAGAAAAGGTGAAAGATAAAGGGTTTCATAACAGACAGTTTCATTCTTGTGTTTTTTTGCTGTGTTTTTTTGTGAGTCACAGTGGTGGCCCCAACCAGCAGGCTTCCAGCTCCAACACCAGTTGCACAACACGAACACCAAAACACGATAAAAAGAACAGACAGAGAAGGTCAGGAGAAACATGTACCCGAAGCCATGTTTGGTATTATATGTGTGGTATTATATAAAAACCCACAGTTTGGCCAGATATAAGAATTCAATTCTGCAAGGTTGAACATATCTCTGGAAACACAGAATTTGAAGTAGAGGACTGTCGATCGTTGTGGAGTGAGAGACGGCCAAAACGCAGCATTGGAAAATAAAGCCATTCTTCTTTATTTTAACGACGAAGATGAAAACGAAACGAACACTTACAAACTAACAAAACAAACAAACGATTCGTGAAGCCTAAATAACGTAGTGACACACACACAGGCTAAACGTTCAATGAAGACATCCCCACAAACAGCTAAAGCCTATGGTTACCTTAAATATGGCTCCAATAGAGACAACAATAACCAGTGTTCTCTCATTGGAGAACCAATTCAGGCAAACCATAGACTTCCTAGACAACTACACACAACCATAGCACAGCTAGAATACCTAATACTAACATAAAACCATACTCTACTAGAACCCTAAAACCCTTACAACCACCCTAGACACTACAAACAACACTACACTCCCGCTGTCACACCCTGCTAAACTAATAATAATAAATAAAACAAAGAATACTAAGGCCAGGGCGTGACATAACCCCCTTAAGGTGCGAAACTCGGGCGCACAGCACATAGTTAGGGGAAGGTCTGGGTGGGTTCCCTTCCCGGGGCGGCTCGGCACAGGTCGTGGTCACCCCCCACATAGTCAGCTCCGCTTAGTAGCTCTCCAAATGCCAACTCCAATTACCACTGGATTAGGGGCAGCAACCAGGGACTAAGGGGCAGCCCTGACTAAGGGGCAGCACCGGACTAAGGGGCAGCAACCGGACTAAGGGACAGCCCGCACTACAGGGGAGCACGACTAAGGGGACAGCACCGGGATAGGGGGCAGCACCAGGATAAGGGACAGCACCAGGATAAGGGGCGAGACAGATAAGGGCAGCACCAGGATGAAGGGGCCTAGCTCGGACTGAGGACTGGGACGCCGGAGCTCGAGAGGACGGATCCTGGCTGGACGGCTCTGGCGGATCCTGGCTGGACGGCTCATGTGTGGCTGACGGATCTGGCTGCTCTGCTGGCTGACGGATCTGGCTGCTCCTGGCTGGCTCTAACAGGATCTGGCTGTTCATCGGCTTGTGCTGACGGGGGGATTGGCTGCTCATGCTGCTGAGGATTGGGCTGCTCTTGGCTGGCTAACGATCTGGCTGCTCATGGCTGGCTGACGGATCTGGCTGCTACATGGTGGCTGACGGATCTGGCTGCTCACTGGCTGGCTAGACGGATTGGGCTGCTCAAATGGCTGGCTGACGGATCTGCTTGCTCATGGCTGGCTGACTGGATCTGGCTGTGTCCTTTGGCGGAAGGCTCTGGCTGATCCGTGTCTGGCGGAAGGCTTGGCTGATCGGTCTGGCGGAAGGACTCTAGGCTGGTCCGGTCTGGCGGAAGGGCTCTGGCTTGGTGACGGTCTGGCGGAAGGCTCTGGCTGGTCGGTCTGGGCGAAGGCTCTGGCCTGAATCCGTTCTGTGCGGAAGGCTCTAGCGGCTCCTGTGCTGGGCGGACGGCTAGACGGCTCTGTCTGGCGGACGGACTTCTTGTAGGCTCATGGGTCAGACGGGAGGGCTTGGCAGGCTCGAGTTAAAGAATCGCAACTTCACTGCGCGCTTAGAAGACGGACAGTTAGACAGCGTTGGGCAGACGGGCAGTTCAGGCGTCCGTTGGGCAGACGGGCGTTAGAGACCGTTGGCAGTTCTGGGCAGTCAGTGCGCGCTTGCATGACGAGCAGTTTAGGGCGTTGGGGCAGATCGTGCTAGACTCTAGCCGGCTGAGATGCTACTATAAGGCTGGTGGTTGGCTGCCGGAACTGGAGGTTTTACGGGCTATATACATTCGCACTTTTAGGCTAGTGTGGGGAACTAACAAAGGACACATCGGACTCTGCTGATTGCGCACATATAGGCCTGGTGCGTGGATACGTAAATCTGGAGGTAACCGGGGCCTGAGGGACGCAGCTAGGTGCGAAGTGCCCGGAGACAGAACAGTGCGTCCAGGGCTTGAGCGCACAGGTGCAGTGCGTGGTGCGGAAATCTGGGAGGCACCGGGCGCGGAGACACACACCTACAGGGAGAGTGTCGTGGAGGATGGAATTGGGTCTGGAGAACGCATCTGGATGGTGTGGTGGTCGTGTTTACCTCGGGATGGGGCACTGGGCTGGAGATCGCACTGCATATGGAGAGTGCTGTTGGTAGGATGTGACAGGGTTGAACGCCTGATAGCCTGTGCGGTAGTTGTAGGCTACTTGGTGGTACTATGGTGGGTAACACACCCACAGGGCTAGTGGCGATGGAGCTCAGTATCGGACGCATCAGGATCTGGATGACGTACTTAGACAGTGTTGGTGGCTGGAACTGTGGCACTGGGGCTTGGGGATCATTTGCTATCTCAGGATATGTGCAAATTAGGTAAGGAACAGGAACACAGGGTTGTGAAGGTGTCTGGAGAATCTGTGGTGTATAGGCCGGATCAAACTCTCGGACTTTAAACAGTTTCAGGCTGAGTACGAGGACTGACACGGTGGCATCGGATCAGACTAACACGCTCCTCTAGGGGAGAATGCTCAATGCATATCTGTCCAAGAAAACCAACAGCTTCTCTCTTCACATCTCCGTCCAATGTTCGGTCAACAATTCGAATGTCTATATCCTGCCCTTCGTTACTCTCCTCCAATTGTCCAATAATCCCACCATTCAGATAGCCTCAAATTTCGCGACTGGTCTCAAGTGCCTTCCAAGAATTTTTTTGTTGCTGTCTCTTGGGGCTTCCTACCGTGTCTCCGTGCTGCCTCCATCTCTGCCTTGGGGAGTGATCTTCCCTGGCCTGTGACAGGGTTCTTCCGTCTGGTTCTTCCACGTCAGGATGTCTTGAAATGCTTGTGTTGCTTTGTTTTCCCTGCCTTGATTCATTTGTGGAGTATCTGTCACGCTCGTGTTTGGAGGAGAGATCGGACCAAAATCGCAGTTTGGGAAAATAGCCATCTTCTTTATTTATAAGATCGAAGATGAAACGAAACGATAACACTTAACACTATACAAAACAACAATACGATCGTAGAAGCGTAAATACGTCTGCAACACAGGCCTACAAATGTTCAACTAGACAATACCTAAAACAGCTAAGCTATGGTCCTTTAAATATGGCTCCATCGAGACAACAATAAACAGCTGTCTCTAATTGAGAACCCATTCAGCACCATAGACTTCCTAGAAACTACAACAACCAAGACAAGCTCGATACATATACTAAATAAACCCACTACTACTAATAAACCCTGAACTTAACACCACCTGAGACATACAAAAACACATACTCCATGTGAACCTGAACCTAACTAAAATATCGAATAAAACAAGAATAACTAAGGCGCAAGGCGTGACAGAGAAGCGTATAACCAGAATGGAAAGAAAACCTATGGTCGGCTTCTCTGTGCCATAACTATCCTGAAGTAGATTGTAAATTGCCTTGAACACTGTTTTCAAATCCTCGTTCTTCCGAAACAAACGTAATTGTAAAACTGACCCTAAATGTCCTATTTCTTCCAAAAACTGAAAAACTTGTCCCTAATCATGGTGATTTGAAATTCATCAGCCCATTCATAAATTTTTTTTCATGGCATGCAAACCTTTGAAAGTCCACACCCATTTCAAATATACACTTTTGATTTCTGAGGAAGAGGTAGTGGTTAAAGGAGGATTTACCTGGAAGGTGCAATTGTCTAGGTCACTGAATGTGTTTCACACAATATTCCGGAAGGAAGGCAGGTCTGCTTCGCGAGCTGAAAGACTACAACGTGTGTGGGCAGGGCTTTCTGTGTGGCCCAGTCCCTCCCACATCAAGTGTGCACTACTTGAAGGCAGCACCTACACACCCAATCTTTGGGAAAAACGAAAAGAAAAGACAACCGACGCAATGGTTCAAGTGGATTCCTCTCATCAACAGAATTCGACGATGGATACACTTTTTAGGCTACATGGTGACATGACACTATAAATGTTTACAATAAAGAAGATGAATTTGAAACAAAGGAGTGAATTTAGCTTTGAAGCTCAGTACAGTGACGGCACCAAGAAGCAAAGATGACAAATAAGGTGGTAGCCAAGTAAGTATTTTTCCTGCGAGCCCACCTAGCTAGCTAGCTTACTTAGTTTTATCTTCCTGAACACCATATTGTATACTCTGGCTAACATATACTTATACAGTGGGAAGATCAAATCAGAGTTTCTGCTTTGCTAAATCAGGTACCTAGTAGGTAGCTACGTACTGCTTATCACAAGCTACAGGGATCCATATCTATTGAGTTACTTGTAATCTCGATTCGTAAAACTGTAAAACGTCTCTTTTGTAGTAGTAGATAACAGCTACTAGCTAAGCAAGCTGCTACAGTTACAACAGCCAGCTAAAGCTAAGGTTACAGCTAATGTTAGCACCAGATAGTGGAGTTGGTTGCATTAGACCTGCAACTGCTAATTGTACTATGTGACCAGCCTCCGTTTTTAGCAAACATGTGTCACATTAGCAAGCTGAAAATGTTTTTATAGCTAGCATGTAACAATTATTGAGTGATGGTTACATTGCTTATGATTATGACTGTGATCCGAGTTTAAACATCTCAAATTAAGGGAGATGACAAGATAGATTGGCCAACAGAGTTAAATAAAAATATTGGCTATCCAAAAGCTGGCTATGCTAAGTTACTAGCTCGAACAGTGAAAGAAACAATAATACAACAATGTAACGTTTGTAAATCATCTAAATACTGATGAGCGGTGATTTAATATATAAAATATTTGCCTAAGCAATGCCTGTTAGGATCTTCAGCTACAGCCATGTCTATCTGCGCTACCTCTAGGTAATTTGTAAGTTGGTTACTGTGCAGTTGAGGTTAAGCATATTCGCTTTGATTAGCTAATTTGTTAACTGTATCGTGATCCATATGCCATGTATTACATGTTCAGCTAGTCTATCTAATGTTGTTTATAGCTGGTCAGTTCAACTGGTAGTTAACTGTGCAATGGAGTATAAATTTTATAATATGATTTCGTTTTTGATCTTACAGCAATACGTGTGTACCGTGGGCTTTCTTCTAGGTGGTTTTTGGAGAGCAACAGAACTCCTTTGACTGGTGATAGTCATTGTTGCTTCGATGTCAGCGAGAAGATGACTCAAGAGACACTGAAGACAGTTTTGCCATGAAACCACTCCTCCACAGCTGTAAACGTGTTCCTGAACTTACTGTATGTGGC
>NW_019942797.1:295049-305105 GCF_002910315.2 Salvelinus sp. IW2-2015 | reverse complement strand
GCTAGGTAAAACCCTGCCTTATCTCAGCTCACTGGTCACCATAGCAACACCCACCCGTAGCACGCGCTCCAGCAGGTATATTTCACTGGTCATCCCCAAAGCCGACACTTCCTTTGGCCGCCTTTCCTTCCAGTTCTCTGCTGCCAATGGCTGAACGAAATTGCAATAATCACTGAAGCTGGAGTCTTATATCTCCCTCTCTAACTTTAAGCATCAGCTTTCAGAGCAGCTTACGATCACTGTACCTGTACACAGCCCATCTGTAAATAGCACACCCAACTACCTCATCCCCATATTGTTACTTATCCTCTTGCTCTTTTGCCACCCAGTATCTCTACTTGCACATCATCATCTGCGTATCTGTCACTCCAGTGTTAATGCAAAATTTGTAATTATTTCCCCTCTAGGGCCTATTTATTTGCCTACTCCCTACTCTTTACATTTGCACACACTGTACATATATTTTTCTATTGTGTTATTGACTGTATATTTGTTTATGTGTAACTCTGTGTTGTTGTTTTTTTGTCGCACTGCTTTGCTTTATCTTGGCAGGTCGCAGTTGTAAACGAGAACTTGTTCTCAAGTTGCCTTCCTGGTTAAATAAAGGTGAAATAAAATAAAAAAATACAGAAGCTCATAGTCATACTTACAGAGGGAGTCGTGGTAAAGTGCAACAGCTTTCTATATAAAGTCACCCTGACAGGTCCTTCACATTCAGACTATACATAGTGATCCTGTATGGCTCAGATGGTGAAGAATGGAGTTGCAACACCAGGATAGGTTCCATTCCCGGGGCCACCAATACGTAACATGTATGCACACATGACCGTAGGTCGCTTTGGATAAAAGCATCTGCTAAGTTGCATTTATTATGGGGGGCCAACACTCTACTCTTTCTATTGGTATTTCTCTGTCTGAAATATAAAGCCAATCATCCATTGGCTGTAGTTGACCATGCTAATATTGTCTTTTTGTTTCCTGTTTTATCATGTTCTGGAGCTTCAAAAACATGGGCCGACAACAGTTTTGATTGGACACCTCTATCCTCCCCTTACCAGGGATTTCCATTCCCACACAACTCCTAGCCCCCCCTCCCTTACCAAGGAGCTAAATCTCCAAGACAACCTCGTAGACTCCCCCTACCAGGAAGCTAAATCTCAACACAACCTCGTAGACTCCCCTACCAGGAGCTAAATCTCCAACACAACTCCTAGACTCCCCCTACCAGGAAGCTAAATCTCCAACACAACCTCGTAGACTCCCCCTACCAGGCAGTAAATCTCCAACACAACCTCAGTAGACTACCCCCCTTACCAGGAAGCTAATCTCCAACACAACCTCGTAGACTCCCCCTACCAGGAAGCTAAATCTCCAACACAACCTCGTCGACTCCCCCTACCAAGGAGCTAAATTCACCACACAACCTCGTAGACTTCACCTATTAAAATTCCCACAGGAAGCTAAATCTCCAACACAACCTCGTAGACTCCCCCCATCTCCAACCACATACCTAGGAACTAAATGAACTCCCTAACCTAAATCTCAACAACATACCTCTTAGACCTACCCTCAGAGAGGTAAATCTCCAACACAACCACCTCAGTAGACTCCCCCTACCAGGAAGCTAAATCTCCAAACACAACGTAGACTAAGACCCCTACTACTAGAGTAAATCTCCAACACAACCTCTTAGACTCCCCCTACCACGAAGCTAAATTCCAACAAACCTCCTAGCTCCCCCTACCAGGAAGCTAAATCTCTATCACAGACCTCCTAGACTCGCCCCTACATCTTAGAAAAAAATGCTATCTTAGAACTAAGGGTTTTCCGGCTGCCCATAGGAAAACCCATTGAAGAACTATTTTTGGTTCCACGTAGAACTTTACACAGAAGGTTCTACATGGAAACCAAAAGAGTTTTAACTGGAACCAAAAAGGGTTCTCCTAAGAGTGTTTCAGGGAGTAGAAAGAAATGTGAGGGAAGTTGTCAGCTGTTCCACTGACCTCTGTTTAACACAGGAACTCCATCTCAAACACAATCTCCTAACCTCCCCTACACTCTTACAAAAAAAGATGCTATCTAGAACCAAAAGGGTTCTTCGGCTGTCCCCATAGGAGAACCCTTTGAAGAACCCTTTTTGGTTCCGGTAGAACATTTTTGAATTCCATGTAAAACCCTTTTCACAGAAGGTTCTACATGGAACCAAAATAGTTTTACTGGAACAAAAAATGGTTTCTCCTATGGGGACAGCCTAAGAAACCTTTTTACTAAGGTTTTTCAGGAGTAGAAAAATGTGAGTGAAATGGTCAGCTGTTCTACTGAACTCTGTTTACCCAACTGCATGACCTGTTGGCACAGTGAAAACACTAACGACCACTTCTCCTCTCATTCCTGTGTCCCCTGACTGAGATATAGAGGGAGGGCTTGTGGTTGGTAGATTGATGTGTTTGTGTGTGTGTGTGTGTGTGTGTGTGCCAATCGCTACTTCTGTATTTCTGAGAATTAAATGAAAATAGGAGAAAAGGTGAAAGATAAAGGGTTTCATAACAGACAGTTTCATTCTTGTGTTTTTTTGCTGTGTTTTTTTGCTGAGTCACAGTGTGGCCCAACCAGAGGCTTCCAGCTCCACCACAGTCTGCACCAACACGAACCACCAAAACACAGATAAAAGAACAGACAAGAGAAGTCAGGAGAAACATGTCACCCGAAGACATGTTTGGTATTATATGTGTGGTATTATATAAAACCCACAGTTTGGCCAGATTAAGAATTCAATTCTGAAAGGTTAGAACATATCCTCTGGAACCACAGAATTTGAAGAGAGACTGTCACGATCGTTGTGGAGGAGAGACGACCAAAACGCAGCATTTGGAAAATAAGCCATCTTCTTTATTTATAACGACGAAGAATGAAAACGAAACGAAACACTTCAAACTATACAAAACAACAAACGATCGTGAAGCTCAAAATAACGTAGTGACACACACACAGGCTAAAACGTTCACATAAGACAATACCCCACAAACAGCTAAAGCCTATGGTTACCTTAAAATATGGCTCCAATCAGAGACAACAATAACCAGCTGTCTCTAATTGAGAACCCAATTCAGGCAAACCATAGACTTCCTAGACAACTACACACAACCATAGACACAGCTAGATACCTATACTAACATAAACCCACTACTCTATAAACCCCTAAAACCTTACAACCACCCTAGACACTACAAAAACACTAACACTCCCCGTGTCACACCCTGACCTAACTAAAATAATAAATAAACAAAGAATACTAAGGCAGGGCGTGACTAACCCCCTTAAGGTGGGAACTCGGGGCACACGCACATAAGTCTAGGGGAAGGTCTGGTGGGTTCCTTCCACGGGGCGGCTTCCGGCACAGGTCGTGGTCCACCACCCCACATAAGTCAGCTACTCGCTTAGTAGCCTCTCTCAAATGGCCAACCCTCCACATTAACCACTGGATTAGGGGCAAAGCAACCAGGACTAAGGGGCGCACCTGACTAAGGGGCAGCACCGGACTAAGGGGCAGCACCGGAACTAAGGGGAGCCCGCACTACAGGGGAGCACGACTAAGGGGCCAAGCCCGGGATAGGGGGCAGCACCAGGATAAGGGACACGCACCAGGATAAGGGGCGCACCAGATAAGGGCAGCACAGGATAAGGGGCTGCTCCGGACTGAGGGACGGAGCTCCGGACTGAGGGACGGATCCTGGTGGACGGGCTCTGGCGGATCTGGCTGGAACGGCTCAATGGCTGGCTGACGGATCTGGCTGCTCATGCTGCTGACGGATCTGGCTGTCCTGGCTGGCATAACAGGATCTGGCTGTTCATCGGCTTGCTGACGGGGGATTCTGGCTGCTCATGCTGCTGAGGATTGTGGCTGCTCCTTGGCTGCTAACGGATCGTGGCTGCTCATGGCGGCTGACGGATATGGCTGCTCCATGGCTGGCTGAACGGATCTGGCTGCTTCCTGGCTGGCTAGACGGATCTGGCTGCTCAATGGTGGCTGACGGATCTGGCTTGCTCATGGTGGCTGACGGATCTGGCTTGCTCCGTGTTGGCGGAAGCTCTGCTGATCCGCTCTTTGGAATGGCAATTTCATCATGACCACCTGTCCCATCATCTGCTGATTACCAGTTCTCTTCGCTACAAATTGTTACACCAGATAATGTGATTTAACCATTTTTGGTATCCATTACTGGGAGTTACAGGATAGGTAAKGTTTAATGTAGCACAGAATTTCCGAACAACCTTAGCTTGGCAAATGCTGTCTTCGTCCTCGATTCGTGGAAATAGGAGTCTCATAAAATGTCAGTTTCCAATAAATTAGCAGCAAGATTACTAGCCAGCTGAGGACCAACTAACAAACCATAGACAATTTATACACGTTCATCGTTATTACCAACACACTGAGAGTGAGTTAGCTATATCGACAATTTAGTTTTTACTAACAGAGTGTTTTTCAGACAAGGCCAAGGGTGGAATAGATGGCTACCAGATTGAGTTACTCTTATTTTCTAACGTTAGCTAGCTTACGTTAGTCAAAGATAGAACAAACAGACAAACATGTTTACCCTCTTTAAGTTAGATACTGATCTCAGTAAGATGGCACAGACAGATATGGCAGCTCTGCTTCTAGCTCCTAAGCAACTTTGCAGAATTTAGTTTTTTTGTGTGCTATTTCTTACATTGTTGCCCAGAACTTTTTTGTGTTATTACATACAGTCGGAAATAACTTTTGGACATCAGAAAGGTGGCAACTCACCAGCTTTACGACCAGGAATACAACTTTCCCGAATTGGATCCTTTGTTCGTACTCCCCAGGGCAATTTAACTTCTTCCAGAGGCTGCTCCAAAACACAGCCGGCGGAGAAGAGGTATACGGAGTGGACTTCTAGACCGACTCAGGAGGCGTGCACACCATCCACCGCTTCTGAGTATATTACTCGCTAATGTTCAGTCTCTGAATAATAAAGTAGACGAGCTCAGGACGAGGATCTACTTCCAGAAARACATCAGGGATTGTAACATAMTCTGTTTCACGGAAACATGGCTCTCTCGGGATATACTGYCCMCTTCCATATASCCAGCTGGGTTCTCAGTACATCACGCAGACAGGAATAAAGAACTCTCAGAGAAGAAGAAAGGGGGGGTGTATGTTTCATGATCATCTACGAATACACGAATACGGTGACTGAGTTCATCAGGAAGTGTATAGTAGATGTTGTAACAGGGTGTTATTAAACTTACCCAAACCAGAAACTGTGGATAGATGGCAGCATTCGCGTTTAATAACTGTGGACGGTGACTGGGAATATGCCCAAATACAAAAGTATAGTTTATTCCTCCATAAGGATCAAACAGGCAAAATGTGAGTAAGAGACAAAGTGGAGTAGCAGTTCAACGGCTCAGACCAAGACGTATGTGGCAGGGTCTACAGACAAACAGACTACAAAGGGAAACCAGCCAGTCGCGGACACCGGACATCTTGTTCAAGATAAGCTAAACACCTTCTTAGATCCACAGACAATTGGCAATGCACATTGCCTATCCCTATCTGACAAGAGAATACCTATGTAAGAAGTATGTTTATTGCACTATAGCTCAGATTCAACCCGTGTAGTGCCCTTCAAGCTCATCATTAAGCTAGGGCCTGGGTCTGAACCCAAGACTTCTCTGACGGGCCGCTCCAGGTGGTGAGGGTAGGAACAACAGCCTCCACTTCGCTGATCCTCAACCAAGGGGCCCACAAGGTGTGCTCAGCCCTTCCTCTCTCCAGTTCACCCATTGACTGCGTGGTCACGACAGCCTCCAACTCAATCATCAAGTTTGCAGATGACACAATAGTAGTAGGACCTGATTACAACAATGACGACACAGCCTACAGGGAGGAGGTGAGGGCCCTGGGAGAGTGGTGCCAGGAAAATAACCTCTCACTCAATGTCAACAAAACAAAGGAGCTGATCATGGACTTCAGGAAACAGCAGAGGGAGCACCCCCCTCATCCACATCGACGGGACAGCAGTGGAGAAGGTGAAAAGCTTCAAGTTCCTCAGCGTACACATCACGGATGATCTGAAATGGTCCATCCAACAACAGCACCTTTTCAACCTCAGCAGGCTGAGGAAATTTGGCTTGGCCCCTAAAATCCTCACAAACTTATACAGGTGCACCATTGAGAGCATCCTGTTGGGCTGTTTCACCGTCTGGTATGGCAACTGCACCGACCACAACCGCAGGGCTCTCCAGAGGGTGGTGCGGTCTTCCCAACGCATCACCGGGGGCAAACTACCTGCCCTCCAGGACACCARCAGCASYCGATATCACAGGAAGGACAAAGAGATCATCAAGAACATCAACCACCCGAGCCACGACYTGTTTACCCCGCTATCATCCAGAAGGCGAGGTCTGTACAGGTGCATCAAAGCTGGGACCAAGAGACTTAAACAGCTTCTATATCAAGGTCATCAGATTGTTGAAWAGCCATCACTTGCCGGCTTCCACTCGGTTACGCAACCCTGCACCTTMGAGGCTGCTGCCCTATRTACATAGACATGGAATCACCAGACACTTTAATAATGGAACACTAGTCACTTRAATAATGTTTACAYACCGCTTTACTCGTCTTTAAAAAATGATTTACTGTATTATTTTCTACTGTATTTTAGTCAATGCCACTCCACTTGCTCAATCTAATATTTTATATATTTCTTAATTCCATTCTTTTACTTTTATATGTGTGTGTATTGTGGTGAATTGTGAGATATTACTGCACTGTTGGAGCTTAGAATACAAGCATTTTGCTACACCCACAATRATATCTGCTAAATATGTGTATGTGACCAATAACATTTGATTTGTATTTACCAGTCTAGAAGTGACTACCATGGCAAAGGMTAAATTGATTGACAGTGTGTGTCTAAAACATAGCTAGCTATATGATTGAGATGATGGCTAGCGTAGCTAATTTACCAAGCTAATATTACGTTACCTGGAATGGAGAATCTTTTGTTTTGTTGTGAAGGGAGAAAACGACGGTATCTCAGCTGTCATCTAAACCCCATCTGTTCAGCCTGTTACTGTATGCTGGTCATTCGAAGTAAACAACGCCATCAACCAATTCTGTGGGCACGCCCCAGCTACCTATCGGGGTGGTATCTGCATTCGCTATGAATGCTGGACTTTGTGGTTCGCTATGAGCAGACGAACACACAGGAAGTCGAAACTTCCCGATTCTATCAGTGAAATGAAAATGCACACGTTCTAGCTTGTGGTTTGGATAATGTTGATGTTTATGTTAATATAGTAATGACTATATGCCGTGGCAGGGTGAAATTCCCCTTTAAAGCACGCCTGGTCCATACTCCTCATCCTTTCACTGGCTTTAAATTAGGCCAGTGTGAAGAGATCTGTCTGAATGACTTTCAGACTTTTTGGACCACCTTTTCCCCCTTCAACGCTCCTGGCTTACTGCATGACAAATGTACAATACCATGGAATAGCATGAGTACTTGCAACACCAAGAGCCAAAGCACATGCACCTTTACAATCGATCAAACTGACAGGCTTATCGTGTGGAGCTAAATCAGCGGTCCTCCTAAGAGAAAAAAAGACAAACGCAAACACTAATAATTTGTTCACTTTTTACTGTAACTCCCACCCATGAGAGAAAGTTAAACGCCCTGCGTGAACATGATGTAACAACGTGTAACGTTGAGGTAACCCTCTGCTGGCTCTGAACACTACTCTCCAGCTTCAGTTGTTTCATGTGACGTTGAGGTAACCCTCGCTGGCTCTTGACGCTACTCTCCATTCAGTTGTTTCATGTGACTGTGAGGTGGTTCTGGAGACCAATTATACGCTGCTCTATGTTCTCTCTAAATGGTTGTCAAAGTTCTCTCTTTGTCTTTTCTTTCTCTCTTTCTCTCTCTTTGTCATCTTTCTCGTCATCTTCTCCTCGTCTCTCTCTCTACGGCTCCCTCTTGGTCGTTCTCGATCGTCGTAACTGCAGTGGCATCGCCGCTCTCTCAGTCTCTTAGCTCTCTCTCCTCTCCATCTCCCTCTATCTCTTCGTCGTCCTCTCTCTCGTCTCCTCCCTTCTCCTCTCTCTTCCTCTCTCTCGTCCTCCTCTCTCTCTCGTGTCCTCTCTCTCATCTATCTGCCGTGTCGTCGTCTCTCTGCTCTCATCTCCTGCTCTCTACTCTCTCTCTCTCCTACTCTCTCACTCTCTCTCTCTACGTCCTTTCTCTGTGCTCCCAATCTCCATATCACGTGCCAATGCGTCTCTCTCTCTCTCGTCGCCTCTACTCATCATCTCATCATCTCGCCTTCTCTTCTCTCCGGTCCTCCTCGTACATGCAGCTAGCGAATCTCAGTATACTCGTGCTGTCTCCTCATCATCTCTCAATACTACTCTCTTGCTCGCTCTCTCTCTCATCTCATCTCTCGAAGAAGGTCTGGCTCTCTACTCTCTCTCTCTCTGCTCTCTCTCTCTCATCCTCCTACTCAATGCTCGTCCTGCTCTCTCTGGGTCTTCTCTGCTCTCTCTCTCTCTCTCTCCTCTCTCTCTCTTCAATATCTCTCTCTCCTCATCTCTCTCATCTCTCTGCTCTCGTCATGCAGATCATTCTGCAAGTCCAGTAATACTAAGTACCGGAGTAGGGTGATGCGAGGGGGTGGGTGCAGAATTGTTCTTAGTGCCCTCGCAAGTTCATTATATATATGTTGAAGAGGGTTGGGCTCATTGCTGCCATTCAAACCTTGTCATCAGCCCCATGTCGCCCATGTCCCTGATTATCATAAACCAGTGGAAGTGTTTATTGCCATTTTAACACAACGCTTGTATGTTTTGTTGTACATTGATCTTTATTGGAATTGCTCCAGATGGCTTTACCTCCCAAACACCACTTATCATCAATTTGTATTGCAGACCCTCATGACAAATTGTGTCAAAAGCTTTTTGGAAATCAACAAAGCATGAGAAGACTTTGGTTTTSTTGTGTTTGTTTGTCAATAAAGGTGTKCAGKGTGTATACGTGGTCTGTCATATGGTATTTTGGTAAGAAGCCAATTTGACATTTGCKCAGGACATTGTTTTCACTGAGGAAAATGTTGGAGTCTGCTGTTGATGATACTGCAGAGGATTTTTAAGAGATTGCRGCTGACACATATTCCACTGTAATTATTGGGGTCAAATTTGACTCCACTTTTGTGGATTGGAAAGGGAAAGAGGGATACCTAGTCAGTTGTACAACTGAATGCCTTCAACTGAAATTTGTCTTCTGCATTTAACCCAACCCCTCTGAATCAGAGAGATGCGGGTGGCTGCCTTAATCGACGTCCACAGCGCCCAGGGAACAGTGGGTTAACTTCCTTGCTCAGGGGCAGAACGAYAGATTTTTACCTTGTCAGCTCGGGGATTCGATCCAGCCACCTTTCGGTTACTGGCCCAACACTCTAACCACTAGGATTGGGCCTTGATTCCAAATACTGGTGAAGATGCCAGAGCTGAGGGTAATGTTGAAGAGTTTAAGTATACTCAATTGGAATTTGTTGTCTTTATATTTCATGATTTCGTTTAGTATACCATCAACACCACAGGCTTTTTTGGGTTGGAGGGTTATTATTTTGTCATGTAGCTCATCCAATGTAATTGGAGAATCCAGTGGGTTCTGGTAGTCTTTAATAGATGATTCTATATTTTGTAAATGATCATGTATGTTTTTGCTTTTGGTTCTTTGTTAAATGGCTAAAAGGTTGGAGAAGTGGTTAATCCATAYATCTTCATTTTGGATAGATAGCTCTTCGTTTTGTTCTTTGTTTAGTGCATTCCAAACGATTGAATTCTGTGGATTCTTCAATGAGCTGTTTTCTGTCATGCTATTCCTTCTTTTCTGTAGTGTATTTCTGTATTGTTTTAGTATTTCACCATAGTGAAGGAGACCTCCCCCTTTCCTGCGAGACTCGAAATTGAGCTCAGGTGAATTCTGCTTCCATTGAACATCTTCAGGATGTTTATTCAACTTGATTGGAGCT
>NW_019942797.1:273336-292800 GCF_002910315.2 Salvelinus sp. IW2-2015 | reverse complement strand
GATAAGGTATCTACATTTGCAAAAAAAACAACTGTTTTCACTTTGTCATTATGGGGTATTGTGTGTATATTGATGAATACTTTTTATTTATTTAATCCATTTTAGAATAAGGCTGTAATGTAACAAAATGTGGAAAAAGTTAATGGGTCTGAATACTTTCCGAAAGCCCTGTGTAATAACCTTGGTGTGGACTTATCCAGTCTGGAGGAGACTTTAGCGTGTGTGTGTGTGTGAGTGGGTGTGTGTGTGTGTTTGTGTGTGTGTCTGTACATGTGTAACCTCCATTTCTCCACTTTCTAAAGTTGATCTGTTGATATGGTTCAATAATGAATGGCAGTGTTTGATCAAACTCTGTCTGTATCCAACAGATATGGTCTCCTATTTCATGTTCTTTAATGCGTTCTCTCACAACTGTCTCTCCACTACTGTCTCTTTATCTCTGTTACCAACTGGAGAGGTGTGGATGTTCACTGGGCCTGATGTTCACTGGGCCTGATGTTCACTGGGCCTGATGTTTGAGGAAGGACAAGATGATATAGAGGTGAACCCTGGGGGTGATATAGGGAGGTGAACCCTGAGAGTGATATGAAATCTTCAAAATACGCGTTTAATTCTCTTTCAACCATGTTATTACTGGCCAAAGACATACAAAGACAGTATTTCAGGCAGATCTTATGGTGGGATTGATTTTACATTGTTTTGGGGTAGAATCGGGTAAAACATGATCTCAGACTTGAACAACCCTGGGAAAGCTCATGCCTCCTGCAGAGTTAGCTAAATCAGCTCTGACACTTCTCTCATAGGCACTGATCCAAGCCAGGCCATTTGAATCCTATCAGTGTTTCATTACTGGCCTGTCTGTGCCTGTTGTCATTAGATCTACCTCATAAATCACGCTCCACTTAAACATGTGTTTCCCCTCAACCCTCTGATGTTACAGGGGCACACAGAGTAAAACTCAACCCTCTGTCGTTATAGGGGCACGCTGAACCAATCAGAATAAAGTAGTGCACTGATCAACCCCCTGGAACCAATTCAAACAGCAAATGAAAAGTAGTTACACTGATCAACCCCTGGAACCAATCAGAATAAAGTGCACTGATCAACCCCCTGAACCAATCAGATAAAAATAAATAGTACACTGATCAACCCCCTGAAACAATCAGAATAAGTAGTGCATGATCAACCCCTAGAACCAATCAGAAGTAAGTATAGCACTGAACAACCCCCTGGAACCAATCAGAATAAAGTATGACACTCACTGAATCAAACCCCCTGGAACCAATCACATGGTAAACTATATTTCCCCCCTTCTTTATTTCTCTTTATCCCTCTTTTTTACTGGCGCCTGGAACTGTGAGTCACTTTCTGATCAGCTGTAAGACATTTTTACATTAAGAAAAATGCAGATTAGTCACTCTTTTTAATGTCTTTCTATCTATATCCAACATTTCTCTCTCTCCTAACCCATAACCACACTTCTACCTCCTCCTCTATGCTCCCCTCTACCAGCTTCCTACCTTCCTCCTCTCTATCTCCCCTCTACCACCTCTCCTCCTCCTATCTATCTCCCCCTCTACCACCCTTCTACCTTGCCCTCTCCTCTATCTCCCCCTCTACCACCCTCGCTCCTACCTTCCTCCTCTCTATCTCCCTCTACACCACCCTTCCTCCTCTCTATCTCCCCCTCTCCACCCTCCTACCTTTCCTCCCTTATCTCCCCCTCACCACCCTTCCTACCTTCCTCCCTCTATCTCCCCCTCTACCACCCTTCCTACCTTCCTCCCTCTATCTCCCCTCTACCACCCCTCTCTACTTCATTCCTCTCTATCCCCCTCTACCACCCTTCCTACCTTCCTCCTCTCTATCCCCCTCTACCACCCTTCCTCTCTCATCTCCCCCCTTCACCACCCTTCCTACCTTCCTCCTCTATCTCCCTCTTACCACCCCTCTACCTTCCTCCTCCTCTATCTCCCCCTCTACCACCCTTCCTCATCTTCTATCTCCCTCTACCACCCTTCCTACCTTCCTCCCCTATCTCCCCCTCTACCACCTTCCTACCTCCTCCCTCTATCTCCCCATCTACCACCTTCCACCTTCCTCCCTCTTCTATCTCCCCCTCTACCACCCGTCCTACCTCTCCTCTCTATCTCCCCTCTACCACCCTCCTCCTCTCATCTCCTACCACCTTTCCTTCTCTATTCTCCCCCTCTAACCCTTCCTACCTTTCTCCTCTATCTCCTCCTCTACCACCCTTCCTACCTTCCTCCCCTATCTCCCCCTCTACCCCCTTCCTACCTTCCTCCCTCTATCTCCCCTCTACCACCCTTCTACCTCATCCTCTCTATCTCCCCCTCTACCACCCTTCCTACCTTCCTCCCTCTCTCCCCTCCATCGTCCACTCCATCTGCCACAGTTGAATCTGACGACTGATCCGTTGTAAAGAGAAAGAATATGAATATGATGGCCATATCGTGAGATTTTGAGTGAAACCTCCTTCCATCAGCAAGGGCATGACGATGAAACGCTGGGGGTCTTTCAGCATGACCAATGATCCCAACACACCGCCCGCTGGGCAACGAAAGGCTTCCGTAAGAAGCATTCAAAGGTCCTGGAGTCCAGACCCAGTCTCCGAGATCTCAACCCCATAGAAAATCTTGGAGGGAGTTGAAAGTTCCGTGTTGCCCCCCTCATCAAATACCGACAATAGCCTCTAAGCGCCCAAAACTTCCCAGGAGACAATTCCTGATTAAGCAACATGATCCTGCATTGGTGTATATTATTCCGGACACTTGAGCTCCCAAAAATATTGAAGAGACCTTCAATCTTATATCAGGCTGCTTTGTGTGAAAACACTGGTTATGGACGACCTTACAATGACAAAAAGGTTTGACCCTCTGTCATTGCCAACAAAGGGATAATGGTGTATTTAACAAAGTGAGTTGTAGAAGATGTAAACATTTTGTTATGACCAAAGAACTGTATTTTTCACCAAATTTGCCAAATAAACATTATTATAAAAATCTCCTTAACAAATGTGATTCTGGAATAATAGTTATACTACTCATGTTAAAGTTGCCTGTATAAGTAGTGGATAAATTGTCTACCTGATATAGATGAAATTACAGGCCATCTCTCATCTTATTAGCAGTGGGTGGCAGTCCACCCTCGCTTAGTTGATCTTTGTTTCATTAATGGTATTCTAGTCTAGTTTGTCCAGCCCTACGCCTTGTATTGTACGACTATTTTTTCCGACTCTTTTTCTTCTTTTCTTTGCACCTACACTGTTCCCTACCCTATACTTCCATAAAGACCAAGTGAAAGATGTGACATTTGGTGATGCTTGTACATACTATTCTTAATCACATTACCATTTTCAGACTGTACGCGCAAACTATGTTGTAGTATGTGTTTGATGTACTTCGTGTTCTACATTAGTTGAGGTTGTATGGATTTTTAGGCGTATTAAGTAGAAGTTAATGGAGCCAGCCTTAGTGTATCCACGTGCAGTCATGGCTACTAGGAAAATCTATGGTTGCAAAAGCCCGCGGAATATGTCTCCAATAAAGATGACAGGGGGCATTTTGTCTTTAAATTGGAAGGCCACAATCAAAGGCAGACACCAAGGAAGGCTGATGATTACCCCATTTACGTCCTAGCGCCCCAGCGTATAGTCATCCAAGCATATCGATATGCATGTCTAGATGTGTTTGTGTCAGCGCGACTATTGTGATAGAGACAATTCCTAACGTTCGTCATTTTTCGTATTGTTAGTTCATGATTATAGTTGTTCGTTCGTTCTCTGTTGTTTTCTTCTCCTCCAAAAATAAAAAGAATATCTGATAGGGTGCATCCAACGCCGCCTTGGTCTGCCTCTTCTTACTCCCTACGAGAACCCCTGACTGAGTTTCTGAAGGTGCTGAAACGTTGCCAGTGCCCAAACTACGTATGCGTTGAAACACACGACTATTGAACATTATAATACCTGTTGTTCTCCCTCACCTAAAGTATATATTCAGTTAATAAATGACTTAGAGATCCCTGCGGAGGGAGGAGAGACCGAGCAGGAGAAACCCAGAATGCAGAAGACGAACCACCCAAGAAGAATGTAGGGAGAGGAAGAAAGAGAATAAGAGATGATGCTGAGAGAATGAGTCTGTCGTATCCCAAAGAAATGAAAATAAATGCTGTTGACTTGAGTTAACCACCCACCCCCTAGGCCAGGTTTTGCGCATTATAGCCTGCTATGGATATGAAAGAAGGCCGCCTAGGCAGTACCCCGCTCTCGGAAGGAGGAGGTAAAGAAAGACCCAAGATTAGAATAAAAATAAACATACACTATATGTACACATTGCCGCACCAAAATGAGCTGGGAAGCTGAGCTTGCCTCTCCTAGCCTCCTTGGTTGACCAATCATAGAGATACATATTTCACCGACATCAAGATTAACTACAAATGGACCCAAGAAAGATATTGCAAAAAACACAAAGTCAGATGTTTGATACAAACTCCCAGTAGATCTACTGCGGGGAGAAATGACCACATGTGTGCCATCACAGCGAAAGCAAGGATTTCAGTGTGACCTGTTGCCCACCCAAGAAAAAAGGAGGTCCACCCAAAGCATATCCATGCGGTGGTTGAAACACATAACTAGCCGCATTAGTAAATACAAGCCCGCCAGACTTTTGTGATGAGAGAACCAGGAAAAGAAAAAAAAGATATAAGATTTGAAGAGAAAGTCGTCTAAATAATATTTGTAATAGCATAGTACTGTTGCGTCAACAGAGAATCCCTTAGAAAGCAGACTTAGAAGTAGAACGGGAAGACTTGCAGAGGAAATTTTACATGCCACCAGGATAGAGTGTTTGATAGGAAAGAGTAACATGTAGATCAGTCTGTAATTTAGTACTTAATGTGTGAAAAGAGCAGGAGAAGATGTTGTGATAGTTTTAGCAACCAATGATTAAACTTTTTATGGGTTACTTTGATTTATAACCCGTTTTCACTGTAAGTGCAGGAGTAGAAGTATAGGATAAATCTCGTGGATGGAGATACGAGAGGTGACTTTTCTCACTGTTATTTTCGTGAAGAGTCTCCTAATTCAATGTGTACCATAAGAGAGCCATTTATTTCTGATTTGATAGTAGCGCGACGCAGGGGCCTCATGACATAGTTGGGGCGGTTTCATAAGTGGTACTGAAGTTATGAGCATCCAGATTTCCTACCCGATTCTGATCAGGAGAAGACTGAGTGATGTGAGAAGATGCTCTGTGGATTGATTGAGAGATGACGATATGTGGACGAGAAAGAAGAACTTAAGAGACGCCTGATGCAGAATTCTAATCGAGAGATGTCCGAAGAGAGAACTAGTAATTTTCGATTCTTGCATATTTCATCTGAATAATTTTCAGAATTAAATCACTGATATGGTATATCATACACAAACGACAGAAGACGAGAAGCCAAATGCTGCACTGAAAAGGCCGATGATGAAGTTAGAAGAACATGAGGAGAGATACAAGAAATGCGAGGAGGAATTAGTCAACGCGAGGAGAGGGGAGAGAAAACGCCCTGTGATAAAACAATAGAGATGATTGCATCCACAAGAAGACTGACGATGAGAGCCAGCACACTGAAATGATAATTACGAGACAGAAACGAGAGGAATGAGAGACAGAGAGCATGAGAGCAAAGCAGGAGAAAGAACAACTGAGAAGCATGAGAGAAGATGAGAGGGAGCAAGAAGAAAAGCAGTGAGATCCGATGGAAGAGCATGAGAAGGGAAGCGAGAGAGAAAGCAGAAAAGACAGAAAGCAGAGAGAGAAGAGAAGAGCAGAGAGCAATTGAACGAAGGCAGGCATGAGCAATGAGAGAAGTACAAAGATGCTCTGCACAAGATGAGCCAGGAGAGAAGAGTAGGTACGCAGCACGCATGAGAAAGAAGCCCCCCAGAGAGCAGAGAGACAAGGAGGCAAGGATGAATGTTTTTTGCGAATTTTTGTGATAGAAACATCTCTATCCCTGAGGACGAGAGAGCAATGCGTATTGGCTTTTAATTGAGCTAATCCTGAGGAGTGACTTGGAGACTTTCTATAGGGTAAGGAAAGAACAGCCAGATGCAGACCTCGATGAGAGAATGAGAGAGCAGATAGAGACCAGAGCACCGTAGCCATAAAGAGAGCAGAGAGAATGCGATGGGGGGACAGACGAGAGGTATGAAGAAAGATATCAAGGAGAAGAGCTTGGAGCAGAGAATGGCTCCCGTAGTAATGTAGTGAACGAGAGAGATATAGAGAGGCGGTAGAGAGCCGAGAGCCAGTGCCTAAAAGTTAATTTTACATATTCTATATGGAATATGGTAGAGAATATTAACTTGCTGATTGCTGTTTCTCCCTTTGATTGAAAGGTTGTCACAGCAACACAGGTCACTATGGTAACAGGTGAGGTCTCAATGCATATGGTTGATGGGTGACGTACAGTTTTGGGATTACAAAAGAGAGGTTAGAATATGTGTGAGGGTCTGTCTGGTGTGACCTTGAGATTGTTTAACATTGGAGAGAGAGAACGATCACACAGCAGAACCCCCTGGATCCAGTCAGTGATTTTTACACAAATACGCAATATGATGATCTTGAACAAAACATGTTTCTCTGTAAAGAGAGAATCTGTTGAAAGTGACTAAAGAGACTCTTTTTTTTTCAACCTTCTGGGACGTATAAATTATGAATGGAAAATTGCGCTCGTTAAATCATGTGTGTCTGTAAATGTGTATCTCAGTCAGTAGGACTGTTTGTATTGGATTGTAGGCAGAGACTTGGCGGAGACAGCACACATATTTAATTTACAGATCAGCCAGAAATATAGCACAGTCTGATCTTGTGTAGAAATCTCGACCCATCATTGTGACTCTTCTTGTGTGTTGAGCCTCTGTTGCTGAGTTCTCTTTAATGGCCTCTCTCTGACTCCCGGTCTTTAATGGCCTCTCTCTGACTCCCGGTCTTTAATGGCCTCTCTCTGACTCCCGGTCTTTGCAGGAGAAAGGTGGGGACAGGCAACGTAGCTCGTCTGTAGGGGAACCAGGGTGGGGGTCTATGTTTAAAGGGAGCCAAGTGCGACATGTGTTTCTGATCTTAACTCTCATGAACGTGGGCGCAATGACCCAGAAGGAAGGAGTAAATGAAAGCTTCCCCCTCCACCTGTCCTACTCCCCCTCTCCTCCCCAGTGGTCCTCAGGGGCCTAACGGTCAATAAAWACATCTCAGACTATTACAAACATTAACGGGCATCAAGGATGTTCTGGTAGTGGTGTTGGTTCCTCTCTCTCTCTTCYTCTTTCTCTACYCTTTCTCTCTCTCTCTCCACSCAGGATTACTATAAAGGGGACTGTAATGGACACAGACGTCAATTCAACGTACGTGGAAACAACATTGATTCAACCAGTGTGTGGCCATGGGGGGGAATCGCTCTTTCTTAGTATTTCACTTTGCCACACTACTCTCTCCTCTCTCTCTCTCTCTTTCTCTCTGATTTCATTTATTTATATTTATCTCCTCTACATTTCTACGTCTCAAATAATCTCCCCAGATTTCTCCCTCACTYCTCCATCCCCCTCTCTCCTCCTGTATGTGATTATTTTGCTTGTTTCCTTCCCACAATCCACACAGGGCTTCAATTAAAGACTCTTCAATTAAGGGGATGGGAACAAGGAAACGGACCACTTTAAATGTGTCAGCATTAGTTACTGCATTACATTACAGTACACGTAAATACACCGATCCTGATGAAGTACTTATATGCATTGGGATCATTACATCTTTGAACTTTCAATCATGTCTGTTGTGTAACTATAATCTGGTGTAATTGTTGTCCACATAACTTCCTGATAAGATGTCTTATAAACATGCCTGGTTCACCCCATTTATCCTTTAAAGACTGGTGTTCCTGACCTCTACGTTCCACTTATCCTTTAAAGACTGGTGTTTCTGACCTCTTATTTTCCACTTATCCTTTAAAACTGGTGTTCCTGACTTCTATGTTCCACTTATCCTTTAAAGACTGGTGTTTCTGACCTCTATGTTTCCACTATCCTTTAAAGACTGTGTTTCTGACCTCTAACTTCCACATTATCCTTTAAAGACTGGTGTTCCTGACCTCACGTTCCATTATCCTTTAAAGACTGGTGTTTCTGACCTCTATGTTCCACTTATCCTTTAAAGACTGGTGTTTCTGACCTCTACTGTTCTTATCCTTTAAAGACTGTGTTTCTGACCTCTACGTTCCACTGATCTTAAAGATGGTGTTCCTGACCTCTACGTTCCACTTATCCTTTAAAACTGTGTTCCTGAACCTCGTATGTTCACTTATCCTTTTAAAGACTTGGTGTTTCTGCTCTATGTTCGCACTTATCTTTAAGACGGGTGTTTCGACCTCTACGTCCAACTATCCTTTAAAGACTGGTGTTCCTGACTCATGTTCCACTTAATCCTTAAAGGACTGGTGTTTTCTGAACCTCTATGTTCCACTTATCCTTTTAAAGACTGGTGTTTTGTCTGACCTTATGTTCCACTATCCTTTAAAGACTGGTGTTCCCTGACCTCTACGTTCCACTTATCCTTTAAGACTGGTGTTTATCACCCTATGTTCCCACTTATCCTTTAAAAGACTGTGTGTTTCCTGACCTCTATGGTTCCACTTATCCTTTAAAGACTGTGTTTCTGTACCTCTATGTTCCCATTATTCCTTTAAAGAACTGGTGTTCCTGACCATCTATGTTCCACTTATCCTTAAAGAACTGGTGTTCCTGACCTCTATGTTCCACTTATCCTTTAAAGAACTGGTGTTTCTGACCTCTTAGTTCCACTTATCCTTTAAAAGACTGGTGTTCCGACCTCTATGTTCCACTTATCTTTAAAGCTGGGTTTTGACCTTCATGTCATATCGCTTGAACTTGACTCTATGTTCCCACTTATCCTTTAAAGACTGGTGTTTCTGACCTCTAATGTTCCATTTTATCCTTTAAAAGACTGGGTGGTTTCTTGACCTCTACGTTCGCATTTAATCCTTAAAGACTGGTGTTTCTGACCTCTAGTTCCGATTTATATCCTTTAAAGAACTGGTGTTTCTGACCTCTAGTTCCATTTATCCTTTAAAGAACTGGTGTTTCTGACCTCTACGTTCCACTTATCCTTTAAAGACTGGTGTTTCTGACCGCTAGCCAGCAATATACCACCCTGCATATCATTGCTACCTTGCTTCTGAAGCTAAGCAGGGTTGGTCCTGGTCAGTCCCTGGATGGGAGACCAGATGCTTCTGGAAGTGGTGTTGGAGGGCCAGTAGGAGGCACTCTTTCCTCTGGTCTAATGCCCCAGGGCAGTGAGTGGGGACACTGCCCTTTGTAGGGTGTTGTCTTTTGGATGGGATGTTAAACGTGTGTCCTGACTCTCTGAGGTCATTAAAGATCCCATGGCACTTATTGTAAGAGTAGGGGTGTTAACCCTGGTGTCCTGGCTAAATTCCCAATCTGGACCTTAAACCATCATGGTCACCTAATGATCCACAGTTTATGTTTGTCTCATTCACCCCCCTCCTCTCCCYTGTAACTATTCCCCAGGTTGTTGCTGTAAATGAGAATGTGTTCTCWGTCAACTTACCTGGTAAAATAACGGAAAAATAAATGATGTTCCACTTAGCCTTTAAAGACTGGTGTTTCTGACCTCTATGCTGGAGCTACAACCTGAGATAAAGTGTTAAAGCCATTACCACGTCCCCAAAGTGATACAGCAGGTGAGGCTGGAGCTTTCCTTGGGAAAGAGGCCATTTGGAATAAATTCTGAGTGATGGAAAACTCCAGTGTTGACTTTATGGCCATTTATGACACAGACGGAGATAACTTTCCATATTCAGGATGGGATGAGAGGGGAATTTGGTTTCTCTCTAACATCATCCCCTTCCAGCCCTCCAACCAGCAGATAAGATGAGGTTGTTTACTTTCAGTAAAATGAATAAAACTGATTTGTTTAGTTCATGTGTTTGCGATGCTTTATCCTTCCTTCCTGGTGCACTGTGTCTGCCTCCCTGGTGTTGGAGATATTAGCTGGGCCGTTCCTTGGGGGTGGTGTAAAATTACACTCATTGTCAAGGGGAATCCTAGTGGAAAATATAGCATGCCTGAATAAACAGACCCCCCCTGTAAGCAATCAGCATGAAATCCCATTGTCACGCCCTGATCTGTTTCACCTGTCCTTGTGATTGTCTCCACCCGCCCCTCCAAGTGTCGCCCATCTTCCCCATTATCCCCTGTGTACTTATACCTGTGTTCTCGGTTTGTTGGTTGCCAGTTCGTCTTGTTTGTCAAGCTTACCAGCGTTTGTCCTCTTCAGCTCCTGTCTTTTCCCCATTCTCTCTTTTTCTCGTCCTCCTGGTTTTTGACCCTTGCCTGTCCTGACCCTGAACCCGCTTGCCTGTCCTGACCCTGTACGTGCTTGCCTGACCACTCTGCCTGTCCTGACCCTGTACCCGCTTGCCTGACCACTCTGCCTGTCCTGACCCTGTACCCGCTTGCCTGACATCTCTGCCTGTCCTGACCCTGACCCGACACCTGCTGTTCCTGACCCTGACCACTCTGTCTGTCCTGACCCTGTCCCTGCCCATTCTGCCTGTCCGACCCTGACCCGACCACCTGCCTGTCCTGACCCTGACCACTCTGTCTGTCCTGACCCTGTCCCTGCCTGACCACTCTGCCTGTCCGACCCTGTACCGCTGCCTGACCACTCTGCCTGTCTGGACCCTGACCTGCCCTGACCACTCTGCCTGTCCCTGACCCTGTACCTGCTTGCCCTGACCACTCTGTACCTGTCCTGCCCTGTCCCACTTGCCTGACCACTCTGCCCTGTCCTGACCTGAGCCTGGCTGACGTCTGTACCTTTTGCTCCTACTCTCTGGATTATCGACCCCTGCCTGCCTTGACCTGTCGTTTGCCTTCCCCTGTTGTTACATTAAACACGGTTACTTCTCACAGTCTGTGGACTTGGGTCTTACCTTGATACCTGATACCCATGAGGTTTATTAATGCTTGTGTCTTGTACCGTGTCTTGTACCGTGTCTTGAACCACGTCTTGAACCGCGTCTTGAACCGCGTCTTGTACCGTGTCTTGTACTTAGAGGAACGAATAAAAAAAGAAAACAAGAGAATGTTTGATCATTTTATTTCCAGATTTCTTTTAAATGTAATATATTTCTGATTTATTTTAAGTGTGAGTTTATTTTGTAATTTCAAACATCATGAAAATAATCATCTCAAAATCCCCCGGAAATATTTTTCACAAGCAGGAATTTGGAGAAGAAAGGTGTTTTCAATCACTAGGATAAAAGCATTACCGTACAAGTCGGTTACTACAAAAGAAGCCATGTCTCWACTGTATCCCTGCACAGACMMAACTACCAATGACCTCAACCTCCCCAGCTAGTGTTTGTATTTCACCATGACCCATTGTTGGCCCTTGGTATCATCACAGGACCAGACATGAGTGTATCGGCCTGCCACAATGCCAGAACTCTGTCTTTTAAAACACACATGGCGTTAAAACAGATCAGAAGAGATTGTCTCTTTCACTTGTCCTCTTTCCAGCCTGGCTGTAAACGCTGACATTCCTTTGTGTTTAGAGGCTGACTCAGTTTATCCAACAAGAGAGAGGGTGTGTCTGTCTGCTCAGGGATGAAAACAAAATGAATACCTAGAGTGACCTTGGGGATATACAAAATGGAAATTGGGAATTGCATCCTTTTCAGAGATGTCTTGGTTCAACCTCTTCAGAGGTGTCTTGGTTTAACCTCTTCAGAGTTGTCTTGGTTCATCCTCTTCAGAGTTGTCTTGGTTCATCCTCTTGGTTCATCCTCTTGGTTCATCCTCTTCAGAGTTGTCTTGGTTCATCCTCTTGGTTCATCCTCTTCAGAGTTGTCTTGGTTCATCCTCTTGGTTCATCCTCTTGGTTCATCCTCTTCAGAGTTGTCTTGGTTCATCCTCTTGGCTCATCCTCTTGGTTCATCCTCTTCAGAGTTGTCTCGGTTCATTCTCTTGGTTCATCTCCTTCAGAGTTGTCTTGGTTCATCCTCTTGGCTCAGCCTCTTGGTTCATCCTCTTCAGAGGTGTCTTGGTTCAACCTCTTCAGAGGTGTCTTGGTTCATTAAAGCTCTAAACTGTGCATCCACATGAGATGAGATTCGTAATATGTAACATGGTCTAACTTCAATCAATTCAATAAGAAATTTGTAACATGGTCTGACATCATCACAAGAATAAGACATTGGTTTTAGAGTGTCTGACTCATTGGACAGCTGTCACAAACACAGCGTTGCTTCAAGCATGTGTGACGACMCTCCCACTCTGTCTGCCGTATTCTCTCTTTGTTCTTGTTTCCTTATTAGGATGCCGGTGGGCGGAGTTGGGAGGGTCGCCAGCTACATGGGAAACACCTGGGCCCGCTGTGTCATAGGATAAATACACCACTTCCCCATTCATGGAGGAGACTCTCTCCATGCAGACACCTTGATAGATTTTGTTGTGGTTTTTTGGTTGTTTGCTTTAACACCTTTCAACACACTGCATTATCACATTTATGCAAGCAAAACACTCACTTACATTACTGATTACACACACCATTGTTAATTGCATTTAGGTTACCTTAGTTAATAAATATATTTTGTTATTCCTTATCTCCACGTTGTCTCCCTTTTGTTACGAGCTTTGAGCCAGTTCGTGACAAGTGGGGGCTCATCCGGGATATTTGAACGTATTTGTTTGGGAGAACGTGGAGGTACGTGTTTGGTTTGCATATTTTGTTTGAGTTTGATAGGCCCAGTATTGGTTGCCTTTTTTGTTTGGTTTGTGTGCTGCGTTGGAGAGAGTATAATGGTTAGTTTCCAGGCCCTGCCCAGCCTGGAACTCTTGTTCTACTTTCTGTTGGGACATCGGTCTGAGGAGGTGAGTAATTGGCTGTGTACCTCAGTGGGAGATTTGGGTAGGGTAGTGGAACTTGCTACCTGGATCTATAGCCTTTTACCCCTGATAGGCTTAGCGATGTGTTTCATTTTTGGAATATGTTGGGCATGGTTAATGTTTGTTATTTTTGTGTGGTGTCTGTGGACTGAGCAGTTGTCTCGGGGGCACATCCGTGGCTTGGTGGAATCTGCCAGCGTGCTGGGGGTTTATTTCCTTGCCAGCGGGCTACAGTGCGTAAATACCCACCGCAAATCCGCACGAAGCGTAGGGTTGAGTTATTGTAGGTTTTGGGGAAGCTCCGTATCTCATCTCTCTTCTGTGGTGCTCAGGGTGATTCATTTCTCTGGTTGTGGTCTGATGTGCTCAGCAGAGGGGTTGAGCGAGATTATTTACTAATGACTATGGCGTCTTATGTGGACGAGTTCATTTGCTTTCCATCAGGATCTGTTAGAATGATGTACTGATGTTGAAGATCGTTGAACATTATGATTGAAATTCTGTTATATCTGTCTCTTATACACATCTAGATGTGTATAAGAGACAGGTGACTATGAATCGTTGGGAAGTGACTGTGAATCGTTTGGAAGTGACTGTGAATCGTTGGGAAGTGACTATGAATCGTTGGGAGTTGTTGAAAAAATTAGGAAGCGGACCCAGATGTTCTTTTCGTTGGAGTTTGTAGCTGATGCGGTCTCTTGTGTGCCCTGTTCCTGAATGTTTACGTGACTGACCATTGTTTGGTATTGTCATGTTCTATCTTTGCTGTCTGTTCCCTCCTGATCTTGTGTTCTTCTTTCCTCTTAAATGCTGCTTCCTGTGCGCAAAGGTTGCTGAGGTCTGGGGAGGAGGTTGGCTGGGGCAAATTGGAAGTGTGAACACGTAACCCCTCATCAATTTGGGACGCAGAGGCTGTGTCAATTTGGGGACGCAGAGGCTGTGTCAATTTGGGAACGCAGGGGCTGTGTCAATTTGGGGACGCAGGGGCTGTGTCAATTTGGGGACGCAGGCGCTGTGTCAATTTGGGGACGCAGGGGCCGGTATGTTCCGGGGTCCTTGTTGGTCCCCGGTTTTATGGGGGGGAATGTGACGACCCTCCCACTCTGTCTGCCGTATTCTCTCTTTGTTCTTGTTTCCTTATTAGGATGCCGGTGGGGGGAGTTGGGAGGGTCGTCAGCTACATGGGAAACACCTGGGCCCGGTGTCTCCCAGGATAAATACACCACTTCCCCATTCATGGAAGAGACTATCTCCATGCAGACACCGTCATAGATTTTGTTGTGGTTTTTTGGTTGTTTGCTTTAACACCTTTCAACACACTGCATTATCACATTTATGCAAGCAAAACATTCACTTACATTACTGATTACACACACCATTGTTAATTGCATTTAGGTTACCTTAGTTAATAAATATATTTTGTTATTCCTTATCTCCACGTTGTTTCCCTTTTGTTACGGGCTTTGAGCCGGTTCGTGACACATGTCATGATAGCAAAGCCAGGAGCAGCTGGGGAGAGTGTCTATATTTCCACTACATCCAGCCCCAGAGGACAGAGCCTCTATTATACTATTGTGACATTGATTTGGGACCGACTTATGGATGATGGAAAATGATGGTGATATGCTTGACCATCAACATCCATACTAAAGTGGAAAACTAAACCCCCAGATGTGTCTGTAAAGGAGACTGCAAAGGTGACTGTACAGTGTACTGTAAATGGGACTGTAAAGGGGACTGTAAATGAGACTGTAGAGTATACTGTAATAGGGACTGTAAATGAGACTGTAAATGAGACTGTAAAGTGAACGGTAAAAGGACTGTAAAGGGGACTGCAAATGAGACTGTAAAGGGGACTGTAAAGGGGACTGTAAAGGGGACTGTACAGTGGACTGTAAAGGGGACTGTAAATTAGACTGTAAATGAGACTGTGAAGGAGACTGTAAAGTGAATGGTAAAGGGACTGTAAAGGGGACTGTAAAGGAGACTGTAAATGAGACTGTAAATGGGTTATCTGTAAGTGGTCACCAGGGGTCATCAAACCTGCTTCAATGGCCTCTCCAGTAACCCAGGGCCTGGTGGGAGGTTGATGTTGGGTTGTGTTTTGGCCTCTATTTAGGGGGGAATAGAAGAAAGTTGTGATGGAAATAGATTTCCCTGCTGACTCTGTTGTGCAGGAGACATGTTGCTGTTGAGTTTAGTGTTGGGATGGGAATCAATCCGTAGGAATACAAGACCCTGGTGGTATTCAGACTCAATGGACTAAACACATCATCTTCCCTCACTTGATCTTCGGAAAGCCGAACTTGGATATTATTCCATTGGTTTAAGCTTGTATTTTAATGTTAGCCAAAGTGAGGGCCTTCTCAGAGTGATCCACAGCAAACATGTTTACAATCAGTTTCTGCGTGTTCTGATGAAATAGTAATTCACTCACACGTAAACCATCAAAGGGAGACTATGAAAACAGAAAATATGGGCGATGGTCTCATGTCTGTTGCTTGATAGATTTCTAATGTCATGTCAGCTAAAGCTCAGACAAACAGATGATCCCACGCCAGGACTGAAACAGATGATCCCTGGTCAGGACTGAAACAGATGATCCCTGGTCAGGACTGAAACAGATGATCCCACGTCAGGACTGAAACAGATGATCCCAGTTGTTATGGAACAGACTGTTAGTAGTAGTGGGTTTAACAGAGTTGTATGGAAACAGACTGTAGTAGTAGTGGGTTTAACAGAGTTGTTATGGAAACAGACTGTAGTAGTAGTGGGTTTAACAGAGTTGTTATGGAAAGACTGTAGTAGTAGTGGGTTTAACAGAGTTGTTATGAAACAGACTGTAGGAGTATGTGTTTAACAGAGTTGTTATGGAAACAGACTGTAGTAGTAGTGGGTTTAACAGAGTTGTTATGGAAAGATTGTAGTAGTAGTGGTTAAAAGAGTTGTTATGGAAACAGACTGTAGGAGTAGTGGGGTTTAAAGAGTTTGTTATGGAAACAGACTGTGTAGTAGTGGGTTTACAGAGTTGTTATGGAACAGACTGTAGTGTAGTGGTTTAAAAGAGTTGTTATGGAAACGACTGTAGTAGTAGTGGGTTTAACAGAGTTGTTATTTCACATATGTGTGTTGCCTCTAGTGAATTGTTCTGATTTGTTAGAGCTCTTGAAGCACCATGACTCAACTGTTTCTTTTTTCTTTTTCATTGTATTACTCATCACAAACTCAGCATGAGTAGCTGCCTGTGGTCAAGTGAAAAGTGAATGTTTAGCCGTGAGTGGGGAAATTGGATGTAAGGAGAGAGCAACACCTGTTTACTCAGAGGAAAGGGATCCTGGTTCTTAAAGTGGTAGTTCTCAGCGTTGGGTCAGTGCCTCTGTGAGCCTCCTCCATTTAAACGGACTGTTAGAAAACATCTGTTTTCCACAAGGAGGTTTTAAGGTTCATTCGGCCGATCCATGTTGAGCTTTTTATGGGTTTATTTTGTCTCAGATGTGAGTGTGGTGTCCCTGCATGTTTCCCTTCTCTCAGTAGGAGAGGAGAAGAGGCCTGAGGAAGATCAGAGGATTCCCGTGTCTGACTTCATGTTGTTTTCCAAGCATATTTTTATTGTGATTTATACAACCATATTCACAAATATCTCCCAAGTGGACGGGAGTCTGAGTAAACTCTTGTGGGTCACCAACACAGTGGACAGGCAGTCTGAGTGACTCTTGTGGGTCACCAACACAGTGGACAGGCAGTCTGAGTGACGTCTTGGGGGTTATAACACAGTGGACAGGCAGTCTGAGTGACGTCTTGGAAGTTCCAACAGTGGACAGGCAGTCTGAGTGACCTCTCGGGGTTACCAACACAGTGGACAGGCAGACCGAGTGCGTATTGGGGTCACAACAAGTGGACAGGCAGACGAGGTGACGTATTGGGGGTCACCAAACACAGTGGAAGCAGTTTGAGTGACGTATTGGGGTCACCAACACAGTGGACAGGCAGTCTGAGTGATGTCTTGGGGTACAAAACAGTGGACAGGCAGTCTGAGTGACCTTCTGGGTCACCAAACAGTGGACAGGCAGTCTGAGTGACCTCTCTGGGTCACCAACACAGTGGACAGGCAGTCTGAGTGTCTGGGGTTACAAACAGTGCAGGCAACCGAGTGACGTATTGGGGGTCACCAACACAGTGGACAGGCAGACCGAGTGACGTATTGGGGTCACCAACAGTGGACAGGCGTTTGAGTGACGTATTGGTCACAACCAGTGGACAGGCAGTCTGGTGATGTCTTGGGTCACAACACAGTGGACAGGCAGTCTGAGTGCCTCTCTGGGTCACCAACACAGTGGACAGGCAGTCTGAGTGACCTCTCGGGGTTACCAACACAGTGGACAGGCAGTCTGAGTGACCTCTCGGGGTCACCAACACAGTGGACAGGCAGTTGAGTGACTCTCGGGTTACCAACACAGTGGACAGGCAGTCTGAGTGACCTCTCGGGGTCACCAACACAGTGGACAGGCAGTCTGAGTGACCTCTCGGGGTTACAAAACAGTGGACAGGCAGTCTGAGTGACCTCTCTGGGTCACCAACACAGTGGCAGGCAGTCTGAGTGACCTCTCTGGGTCACCAACACAGTGGACAGGCAGTCTGGTGACCTCTCGGGGTACAACACAGTGGACAGGCAGTCTGAGTGACCTCTCGGGGTTACCAACACAGTGGACAGGCAGTCTGAGTGACCTCTCGGGGTACCAACACAGTGGACAGGCAGACTGAGTGACGTCTTGGGGGTCACCAAACAGTGGACTGAGTGACTGGGCCGAGGTTTTGAGAGAGGTGCTCTGCTCTGGAGGACAGGCTACTACAGTCTCTGGGAGAGGGAAGCTTCAGACCGGGCTCTCAACCCTGTTTCTGGAGAGCTACCCTCCTGTAGGTTTTCGCTCTGACCACAGTTTTCACAACCTGATTCAGTTATCAACCAGCTAATAATAAAATCAGGTGTGCTAAATTTGGTTTGGAGTGAAAACTAAGTACAGGAAGGTACAGAAGCTGTTCAGAACAGGGTTGGAGTTTAACTACAGGAAGGTACGAAGCTGTTCAGGACAGGGTTGGAGTTTAAACTACAGGAAGGTACAGAAGCTCTTCAGGAACAGGGTTGGAGTTTAAACCTACAGGAAGGTACAGAAGCTCTTCAGGAACAGGGTTGGAGTTTAAACCTACAGGAAGATACAGAAGCTGTTCAGGAACAGGGTTGGAGTTTAAACCTACGGAAGGTACAGAAGCTCTTCAGGAACAGGGTTGGAGTTTAAACCTACAGGAAGGTACGAAGCTCTTCAGGAACAGGTTGGAGTTTAAACCTACAGGAAGGTACAGAAGCTTCAGGATCAGGGTTGGAGTTTAAACCTACAGGAAGGTACAGAAGCTCTTCAGGAACAGGGTTGGAGTTTAAACCTACAGGGGTACAGAAGCTCTTCAGGAACAGGGTTGGAGTTTAACCTACAGAGGAAGGTACAGAAGCCTTCAGGAACAGGGTTGGAGTTTAAACCTACAGGAAGGTACAGAAGCTCTTCAGGAACAGGGTTGGAGTTTAAACCTACAGGAAGGTACAGAAGCTCTTCAGGAACAGGGTTGGAGTTTAAACCTACAGGAAGGTACAGAAGCTCTTCAGGAACAGGGTCGGAGTTTAAACTACAGGAAGGTACAGAAGCTCTTCAGGAACAGGGTCTGAGTTTAAACTACAGGACGGTACAGAAGCTGTTCAGGAACAGGGTGGAGTTTAAACCTACAGGAAGGTACAGAAGCTCTTCAGGAACAGGGTTGGAGTTTAAACCTACAGGAAGGTACAGAAGCTCTTCAGGAACAGGGTTGGAGTTTAAACCTACAGGAAGGTACCTCTTCCAGTACATGGTTGGAGTTTAAACCTTCAGGAAGATATCTTTTCAAGTACAGGGTTGGAGTTTAAACCTACAGGAAGGTACCTCTTCAAGGAGGGTTGGAGTTTAAACCTACAGGAAGGTACCTCTTCAAGTACAGGGTTGGAGTTTAAACCTACAGGAAGGTACCTCTTCAAGTACAGGGTTGGAGTTTAAACCTACAGGAAGGTAGCTCTTCAAGTACAGGGTTGGAGTTTAAACCTTCAGGAGGTAGCTCTTCAAGTACAGGGTTGGAGTTTAAACCTTCAGGAAGGTAGCTCTTCAAGTACAGGGTTGGAGTTTAAACCTACAGGAGGTACCTTAAGTCAGGGTGGAGTTTACTAGGAAGGTACCTCTTCAAGTACAGGGTTGGAGTTTAAACCTACAGGAAGGTACTCTTCAAGTACAGGGTTGGAGTTTAAACTACAGGAAGGTACCTCTTCAAGTACAGGGTTGGAGTTTAAACCTACAGGAAGGTACCTCTCTCTTCAAGTACAGGGTTGGAGTTTAAACCTACAGCAAGGTACCTCTTCAAGTACAGGGTTGGAAAGCCCTGCTTCAGACAGACATTTG
>NW_019942797.1:210066-273311 GCF_002910315.2 Salvelinus sp. IW2-2015 | reverse complement strand
GCCTGGTCAGGACTGAAACAGATGATCCCTGGTCAGGACGTGCAACAGATGATCCCTGGTGCAGGAACAGGGGGGGTGAAGACAGATGATCCTATGGGCCAGGACTGAAAAGAGTGATCCCACAGATCGTCAGGACTGAAGAGAAGATGATTCCCTCAGTCAGGACTAAACAGATATCCCCTCAGGATGTGAAACAGAATGAATCTCGCGCAATGGTCAGGATGAAAACAGTGATCCGACGTCAGGAACTGAACAGATGATCCCCTGTCCAGGACTGAACCAGATTGATCCCGTGTCAGGACTTGAAACAGATGATCCCCGTGTTTAGGACTGAAACAGATGATCCCTGTCCAGACTGAAACAGATGATCCACTCATCAGACTGAAACCAGATGATCTTGTCCGATGGACAAGGACTGAAACAGATGATCCCCTGGTTCAGGACTGACAACAGATGTCCCTCGCCTAGGACTGAAACAGATGATTCCCTGGTTCCAGGACTGGAACCAGATGATCCCTGGTCAGGACTCGAAACATGATTAACCCACGTTCAGACGAAACAGATGATTCCCTGGGAGCTGAAACAGAATGAATCCTGGTCAGCGACTGAAACAGATGATCCCTGGTCCCAGGATCTGAAACAGAATGATCCTGGTCAGGACTGAAAAGATGATCCCCATCGCAGGAGCTGAAACAGATGAATCCCTTGGGTACAGGACTGAAACCAGACGATCCCTGGTCAGGACTGGAACAGATGATCCCTGGTTCAGGACAGAAATACAGATGGCCCTCCCCTGCCTTCAGGACTGAAACAGCATGACCCACGTCAGGACTTCTGTTAGGAATATAATATCATGATAGCATCCTTGTTAGGCAACAAAATGACATTGCTCTTAGACTGACGGTCTACAGATGTATCCACAGCTTACGGCCAAGGTGCCCTCTTGCAATAAGGACAAGAGCATTACATGATTGTCAGGATATGACACTGATACCAAAATACGTAGTATCTGCTCATAAAGGATGATATGGCTCAGCTTTAGTCAAGTGGAGCATGTTTAAGACCACATTTGGCCGAGAATCTTACACTTCGTTTAACATCTTGAATCAGTCAGGATAGATTCCTCTGTGTGCTTAATAATGTTATGTCATTTATCAAGGTCAATCTGCTGGAAAACACATTTTACTTCTTTCAATGGAGCTTAAGTCCTTTAGAGTCCTTTTGGGAACGTTCTCTCACACAACATGTGCTTTAATGTGAGGTTCTCTTGTGAGGGGCAAGGAGTGTTATTAGTACCAGATGACAAAAAAAGAGTTTCAGTATGGTGAGAAGGAAAATAGACAGTACATCTCCCACCATTAAACAGAAACACGATCCCTGTAAGGAGACAGTATTTGCCCACTGTTCCATTTTCCATCATGGTTRCTGTTATTGTAGCCTCTGTCAATGAGTTCTAAGAAGTTTATTCTCTTTCGCGAGACCAATTCAAATTCTCAATATAAACGCAACATCTAAAGTGTAGGTTTCATGAGCTGAAATAAAAGATCCCAGAAATGTTCCATACTCACAAAAAAAAGCTTTATTTCACAAATTTGTGCATTTTGTGCACAAATTTGTTTACAACCCAGTTAGTGAGCATTTCTCCTTTACCAAGTTAATATATCCACCTGACAGGTGTGGCATATCAAGAAGCTGATTAAACAGAGTGATTATTACACAGGTGCAACTTGTGCTGGGGACAATAAAAAGGCCACTCTAAAATGTGCAGTTTTGTCGCACAACACAATGCCACAGATGTCTCAAGTTTTGAGGGAGATTGCAATTGACATGCTGACTGCAGAATGTCCACCAGAGCTGTTTCCAGATAATCGAATGTTCATTTCTTTACCATAAACTGCCTCCAACGTCATTTTAGAGAATTTGGCAGTACTTCCAACCAGCCTCACAATCGCAGGCCACGTGTATGGCGTTGTGTGGGCGAACGGTTTGCTGATGTCCACATTGTGAACCGAGTGCCCCATGGTGGCGGTGGGGTTATGTCATAAGCAACGGACAACGAACACAATTGCATTTTATCGATGGCAATTTCAATGCACAGAGATACCGTGACGAGATCCCGAGGCCCATTGTCATGCCATTCATCCCCCGCCATCACCTCATGTTTCAGCATGATAATGCTCAAGGATCTGTATGCAATTCCTGGAAGTTGAAAATGTCCCAGTTCTCTTGGCCTGTATACTCACCAGACATGTCACCCATTGAGCATGTTTGGGATGCTCTGGATCGATGTGTACGACAGGGAATTCCAGTTCCCACCAATATCCAGCACCTTTGCACAGCCATTGAAGAGGAGTGGGACAACATCCCACAGGATACAATCAACAGCTTATGCGAAGAAGATGTGTCGCGCTGCATGAGGCAAGTGGTGGTCACACCAGATACTGACTGGTTTTCTAATCCATGCCCCTACCTTTAAAAAATATATATCTGTGACCAACAAATACATGTCTTTATTCCCAGTCTTGTGAAATCCATAGATTAGGGCCTAATGAATTTATGTCAATGGACTGATTTCCTCATATGAACTGTAACTCAGTAAAATCTTTGAAATTTTTGCATGTTGCGTTTACATTTTTGTTCAGTATAATATACAATATGTTCTCTGACCCCTATCAGTCTCCAAACCAGAATGGCTGTGCGTCTACAGTCTTAGGGAAAACGGATTCACACAATGTATTCAGTTCATAAACAGAGAAAGAGAGAGATTAAAAGAAGAGAGAAAGAGGAATATAAAGATAAACTGGTTCCCTGGTTTTTGCTCCTGATGCATTCCATGTAAAAAGGGGCATGGTAGGCAGTCAATCCCAGAGTTGACCTCTCACCTCTCACTATGTGAGGGTTGAGGAGGAAGCTGCAGGCATCAGGGGTCAGATGTGACAGCCAGGTTGTGCTGTGTTGATACAAAGATAAACAGTGTCTTGTCTTATAACTACAGACTGATAAATGTAACTGTGTTTAATAAATGTCACCTGTAATAATATTCTAATAATACAAATAAGAATATATTAATAATATATGCCCTTTATCCAAAGTGAATTACAGTCATGCGTGCTTACATTTTACGTATGGGAGTCCCCAGCGGGAATCAAACCCACAATCCTGGTGTTGCAGCACCATCCTCTACCAACTGCTATCAGACTGCTGTCACTGTTAACAGACTGCTATCAGACTGTTATCAGACTGTTATCAGACTGTTATCAGACTGCTATCAAACTGTTATCAGACGGTTATCAGACTGTTATCAGACTGCTATCAAACTGTTATCAGACTGTTATCATACTGCTATCAGACGTTATCAGGATGTTATCAGACGGCTATCAGACTGCTATCAGACTGTTATCAGACTGTTATCAGATGGTTATCAGACTGTTATCAGACTGTTATCAGACTGTTATCAGATGGTTATCAGACTGCTATCAGACTGTTATCAGACTGTTATCAGACGGTTATCAGACTGCTATCAGACTGTTCATAGACGGTTTATCAGCTGCTATCAGACTGTTATCAGACTGTTTATCAGACGTTATCAGACTGCTATCATACTGCTATCAGACTGCTATCATACTGCTATCAGACTGTTATCAGACTGTTATCAGACGGCTATCAGACGTTATCAGGCTGTTATCAGACTGTTATCAGACTGTTATCAGACTGCTAATCAGACTGTTATCAGACTGTTATCATACTGCTATCAGACGTTATCAGGCTGTTATCAAGACTGCTATCAGACTGTTATCAGGCTGTTATCAGACTGCTATCAGAGTGCTGTCATACTGCTATCCTTGTGCTGTCAGATTTCTATCATACTGTTGTCAGACTGTTATCAGACTGTTATCAGACGTTTATCGGAATGCTATCAGACTGTTAGACGGTTATCAGACTGTTATCAGACTGTTATCAGACTGTTATCAGACTGTTATCAACTGTTATCAGACTGTATCAAACTGTTATCAGACTGTTATCAGACTGTTATAATACTGCTATCAGACGTTATCAGGATGTTATCACTGCTTATCAGACTGTTATCAGACTGCTATCAGACTGTTATCAGACTGCTATCAGACTGTTATATACTGCTATCAGACTGTTATCAGGCTGTTATCAGACTGCTATCAGACTGTTATCAGACTGTTATCAGACGGTTATCAGACTGCTATCATACTGCTATCAGACTGTTATCAGACTGTTATCAGACGGCTATCAGACGTTATCAGGCTGTTATCAGACTGTTATCAGACTGTTATCAGACTGCTATCAGACTGTTATCAGACTGCTATCAGACTGTTATCATACTGCTATCAGACTGTTATCAGGCTGTTTAAGACTGCTATCAGAGTGCTGTCATACTGCTATCCTTGTGCTGTCAGATTGCTATCATACTGTATATACTGTTGTCAGACTGTTAGACTGTTATCAGACGGTTATCAGACTGTTATCAGACTGTTATCATACTGCTATCAGACGTTATCAGGATGTTATCAGACTGCTATCAGACTGTTGTCAGACTGTTATCAGACTGCTATCAGACTGTTATCATACTGCTATCAGACTGTTATCAGACTGCTATCAGACTGCTATCATACTGCTATCAGACGTTATCAGGATGTTTATGACTGTATCAGACTGTTGTCAGACTGTTATCAGACTGCTATCAGACTGTTATCAGACTGCTATCAGACTGTTATCAGACTGCTATCAGACATTAGTCAGCTGTTATCAGACCGCTATCAGACTGCTATCAGGCTGTTATCAGACTGTTGTCAGACTGTTATCAGACTGTTGTCAGACTGTTATCAGCAATATAAAACACATCATAAATAGGTTTCTACTACAGAAATGTAGTCTTGCGTCTCAATCATGGCTGTTATCATACTGTTAATCATACTGTTATCATACTGTTGTCAGACTGTTAGACTGTTGTCAGACTGTTATCAGACTGTTGTCAGACTGTTATCAGACTGTTGTCAGACTGTTATCAGACATATCAGGCTGTTTCAGACTGCTATCAGGCTGTTATCAGACTGTTGTCAGACTGTTATCAGACTGTTGTCAGACTGTTATCAGCAATATAAAACACATCATAAATAGGTTTCTACCTACAGAAATGTAGTCTTGCGTCTCAATCATGGCATGTTATCATACTGTTAATCATACTGTTATCATACTGTTGTCAGACTGTTAGACTGTTGTCAGACTGTTATCAGACTGTTGTCAGACTGTTGTCAGACTGTTGTCAGACTGTTGTCAGACTGTTATCAGCAATATAAAACACATCATAAATAGGTTTCTACCTACAGAAATGTAGTCTTGCGTCTCAATCATGGCATGTTATCATACTGTTAATCATACTGTTATCATACTGTTGTCAGACTGTTAGACTGTTGTCAGACTGTTATCAGACTGTTGTCAGACTGTGTCAGACTGTTGTCAGACTGTGTCAGACTGTTATCAGCAATATAAACACATCATAAATAGGTTTTTACCTACAGAAATGTAGTCTTGCGTCTCAATCATGGCAATGTTTCTAGTGCAAAGGGGTATTCCTACACATTAAGCTAAGTTAATGAAACATAATCATGTTTTCGACTGCATTCTTCAATATTTTCATGGACTTTGTATGAGTAGAAACGAAAGCATGAATTGTCTTAGATTATAGCCCCATCTGCTGGCAATATAGAATACTTGTTTGAGGAGGTGTGTATTGACTGAGAAATACATGTGTTCAGGTATCAGGGCCATTTTATGTTCTGTCTGTCAGATTAATCACTTCATGATGAAGTGAATTAGCTTTGTCTTCACTTGGGAAATGAAGCTTCCTGTGTAGTAAATGCCTCAGAGATAGACAGTGAATGCAGTAAGAGGAAACCGTTCCTCATAACATAATGTTTTACAATCAGAGGCTGAAAACAAAGAGCTTGTCTGCTGTTTCTCAGACCCAGTACAAGATATACAACATATTCAGTGTAAAGGTAATATTCTGAAAAATAATCCCATTTTGCCTGATGACTTAATATGAAACCCATCCATATTACTGCAGCGGCCTGTTGTTGTTCATTACTCTAACAAACAACTCATCTCTTGCCCTGAGTTTGGATAGAGAGCACGACACTATACATTAGAATAAAGGACAAGCACCCTGTAGTCCAGTGGAGTTGCCCAGCGGTGGAAAAAGTACCCAACTGTCAAACTTGAGGTAAAGATACCTTAGAATAGAAAATGAATCAAGTAAAAGTGAAAGTCACACAGTAAAGTACTAAACTCAGCAAAAAAAGTAACTTCCCTTTTTCAGGACCCTGTCTTTCAAAGATAATTCGTGAATATCCAAATAACTTCACAGATCTTCATTGTAAAGGGTTTAAACACTGTTTCCCATGCTTGTTCAATGAACCATGAACAATTAATGAACATGTTCCTGTGGAACGGTCGTTAAGACACTAACAGCTTACAGACGGTTGGCAATTACGGTCACAGTTATGAAAACTTAGGACACTAAAGAGGCCTTTCTACTGACTCTGAAAAACCCCAAAAGAAAGATGCCCCTGCTCATCCACGTGAACGTGCCTTAGGCATGCTGCAAGGAGGCATGAGGACTGCAGATGTGGCCAGGGCAATAAATTGCAATGTCCGTACTGTGAGACACCTAAGACAGCGCTACAGGGAGACAGGACGGACAGCTGATCGTCCTCGCAGTGGCAGACCACRTGTAWCAACACYTGCACAGGATYGGTACATYCGAACATCACACCTGYRGGACAGGTACAGGATGGCAACAACAACTGCCCGAGTTACACCAGGAACACACAATCCCTCCATCAGTGCTCAGACTGTCTGCAATAGGCTGAGAGAGGCTGGACTGAGGGCTTGTAGGCCTGTTGTAAGGCAGGTCCTCACCAGACATCACCGGCAACAACGTCGCCTATGGGCACAAACCCACCGTCGCTGGACCAGACAGGACTGGCAAAAAGTGCTCTTCACTGATGAGTCGCGGTTTTGTCTCTCCAGGGGTGATGGTCGGATTCGCGTTTATCGTCGAAGGAATGAGCGTTACACCGAGGCATGTACTCTGGAGCGGGATCGATTTGGATCCGTCATGGTCTGGGGTGGTGTGTCACAGCATCATCGGACTGAACTTGTTGTCATTGCAGGCAATCTCAATGCTGTGCGTTACAGGGAAGACATCCTTCTCCCTCGTGGTGCCCTTCCTTGCAGGCTCATCCTGACATGACCTTGCAGGATGACAATGCCACCAGCCATACTGCTCATTCTATGCGTGATTTCCTGCAAGACAGGAATGTCAGTGTTCTGCCGTGGCCAGCGAAGAGCCCGGATCGCAATCCCAATAAGCACGTCTGGGACCTGTTGGATCGGAGGGTGAGGGCTATGGCCATTCCCCCCAGAAATGTCTGGGAACTTGCAGGTGCCTTGGTGGAAGAGTGGGGTAACATCTCACAGCAAGAACGGGCAAATCTGGTGCAGTCCATGAGGTGATGTACTGCAGTACTTAATGCAGCTGGTGGCCACACCAGATACTGACTGTTTCTTTTGATTTTGACCCCCCCTTTGTTCAGGGACAAATTATTAAATTTCTGTTAGTCACATGTCTGTGGAACTTGTTCAGTTTATGTCTCAGTTGTTGAATCTTGTTATGTTCATACGAATATATACACGTTAAGTTTGCTGAAAATAAACACAGTTGACAGTGAGAGGACGTTTCTTTTTTTGCTGAGTTTACTTGAGTAAAAGTCTAAAAGTATTTGATTTAAATATACTAAATGTAATTGCAAAAATATACTAAAGTATCAAAAGTAAAAGCATAAATAATTTCAAATTGCTTATATTAAGCGAACCAGAAGGCAATTTGCATTGAAATGTTTATTTACGGATAGCCAGGGGCACACTCCAACACTCAGACATCATTTACAAACAAAGCATTTGTGTTTAGTGTGTCTGCCAGATCAGAGGCAGCAGTTATTTGTCCTGCTAAGCATTCAAAATGTAACCACTACTTTTTGGTGTCAGGAAAAATACACCAAGCAAAAAGTACATTATTATCTTTAGGCATGTGAAGTAAAAGTTGTCAAAGATATAAATAGCAAAGTACAGATACCGCAAAAAAACTACTTATGTAGTACTTTAAAGTATTTTTACGTAAGTACTTTACACCACTGGAGTTGCCATGTGTGTTCATTAGGGCAGCTGATAGTTACTCACGCTTCACTCCTTGCTATTACACTGAAACGCCCTTTAAGCCAGCCACACCACGCTGCTAAACCAGTTCAGAGAAACTTTAAATCCACCTGGCATCCTGGATAATGAAACCGTTAAGCCCTCTGAGTGTTTGGCACATGGGATCCGTGTGTGACAGGATACTATGAAGATGACCGGGGGACTCTGTCATACATGTCTGTTAAGCACACGCCTTGTTGTAACAGTTGACACCAACATGCCGGAGACTGATATCAGCTGTGGTGGGTTGGCTACAGGTAGCTACACGCCTTGAGGTATGCTGATTCAAGCTGTTACATGCTGGCTTAGTAGTCAACCCTGAGGCTCAGTCCCACTGTTTCACTAATGATATGCTGCAGCTGTGAAAATCCCAGGCTTTTCAACTAAATCAATGTGAGAGTGGTTAGTTTTCTCTCTCTCTACCCCTGGAATTCAGAAAACACCACAAATGAACTGTGTACTATGGTACTTCAGAGAATAGCACTCCATCCAGGGGTGCGGCACAGCGGTGACCCTGTTCTCTACTCAACTGTATTTCCCAAAGGCTGTAGTGTAGGTCTTCTCGCCCACTCCGATTTCGCTCCAGTACAGTTCCAGTAGCACACACTTCACTAGCGCAGGGCGCGCCCGTCCCAGCATGCATTTGTAGTCTACTTGTGTGCTGCTAATAGCCCGTTGCTTTAGCTACTGTCATGGAGTTCACAAAATATTTTCATAAAGAAACTGATGAAACACACAGGTGCAAAGTCAAGGTGACTTACAAACATGAGGACCAAGAGCAAGAGAGGGAGTGTGGTAATGTAGTGTCCACAACTAAAGAATCATTGTGGAATCTGAAAAGACACCTATCCCGAAAGCATGACGATGTACTATGTGCTAACATAGTATATGCTAACAGAAAGGAACAAGGTGGGTAGCTAGCTAAGTGTGTCATTGTAGCAAAGTACAATACAATATATACTGTATATACAAAAGTATGTGGACGCCCCTTCAAATGTGTGGATTTGGCTATTTCAGGCACACCTGTTGCTGACAGGTGTATACAATTGAGCAGACAGCCATGCAATCTCCATAGACAAACAGTGGCAGTATAATGGCCTTACTGAAGAGCTCAGTGACTTTCAACGTGGTACCTTCATAGGTTGCCACCTTTCCAACAAGTCCGTTTGTTATATTCCTGCCCTGATAGAGCTGCCCCGGTCAACTAAGCGCTGTTATTGTGAAGTGGAAATGTCTAGGAGCAAGAACAATGGCCAAACAAGCTCACAGAATGGGAGTGGTGAGAGCTGAAGCACGTAGCATGTAAAAATCGTCTATCCTCAGTCGCAACACTCGCTACCGAGTTCCAAACTGCCTCGGGAAGCAACATCATCACAAGAGCTGATCGTTGGGAGCTTCATGAAATGGGTTTCCATGGCTGAGCAGCCGCATACAAGCCTAAGATCACCATGCGCAATGCCAAGTGTCGGCTGAAGTGGTATAAAGCTTGCCGCCATTTAACTCTGGAGCAGTGGAAACGTGTTCTCTGGAAGTGAGAGGATATGGCAGTCCAACGGACAAATCTGGATTTGGCGGATGTCAGGAGAACACTACCTGCCCCAATGCCAAGTGTAAAGTTTGGTGGAGGAGGAATAATGGTATGGGGCTGTTTTTCTTGGTTCTGGCTCCTTAGTTCCAGTGAAGGGAAATATTAACGCTACAGCACACAATGACATTCTAGATGATTCTGTGCTTCCAACTTTGTGGCAACAGTTTGCGGAAGGCCCTTTCCTGTTTCAGCATGACAATGCCCCTTGCAAAAATCGAGGTCCATACAGAAATTGTTTGTTGAGATTGGTGTGGAAGAACTTGACTGGCCTGCACAGAGCCCTGACCTCAACCCCATCTAACACCTTTGGGATGAATTGGAGCACCGACTGCGAGGCAGGCCTAATCGCCAAACATCAGTACCTGACCTCACTAATGCTCTTGTGGTTGAATGGAAGCAAGTCCCCGCTACAATTTTCCAACATCGAGTGGAAAGCCTTCCCAGAAGAGTGGAGGCTGTTATAGCAGCAAAGGGGAGACCAACTCCATATTAATGCACGTGATTTTGGAATGAAATATTCATCGAGCAGGTGTCCGCATACTTTGGTCATGTAGTGTATTTATAAACAAGAAAATCTGTTAATTTTCGTTCTATTATCTATACAATAGGCCATCATTGATTTTGGCCCAATATATATTTTATTTTAAATGTAACCTTTATTTAACTAGACAAGTCAGTTAAGAACAAATTATTATTTACAATGACGGCCTACACCGGCCACACCCGGACGACTTTGGGCAAATTGTGCGCCGCCCTATGGGTCTCCCAATCGCGGCCGGATGTGATACAGCCTGGATTTGAACCAGGGTGTTCTGTAGTGACGCCTCAAGTACCAAGCTGCAGTGTCTTAGACCGCTGTGCAACTTCAGAGCAATCTGCCAGGCATATTATATCTTTCAAGGAGCTTTCTATTTTCAAAGTGTTATTTTCACTAAAAACCTTTAGGCTGACCTACAGAAAAATTAAAAAAACAACTCTGCATCCCTGCCCAGCCTGGCAAGTGGTGTTTAGCCTCCCCAGTGACTCTGCAAGCACGGAGAGGATATTCTCCACTGCTGGCCGGCTCTCCAGGAACCATTGCATGTGCCTTTAGCCACAGACTCTGGCCAAACTCATGTTTCTGAGAGTGAATTCAGAGGAGCTTTTAGAGCCTAATAATGCATTTTTTATTGAATTTTAAGTTAGTCATAGCCTATATGCGCAATTTATTGACAGAGGCCCTATTTTTCTACATTAAGTAACAACTGATACACAGACCTCTAAATGTTTCTACATTAAGTAACACATATTACAGGGAGACTCTATGTTTCTACATTAAGTAACCTATATTACGGGAGACTCTATGTTTCTACATTAAGTAACACTATATTACAGGGAGACTCTATGTTTCTACATTAAGTAAACTGTATTACAGGGAGACTCTATGTTTCTACATTAAGTAACACTGTATAACAGACTCTATGTTTCTACATTAAGTAAACACTGTAACGACTCTATGTTCTCACATTAAGTAACACTATATTACAGGAGACTCTATGTTTCTACATTAAGTAACACTATATTACAGGGAGACTCTATGTTTCTACATTAAGTAACACTAATTAAGGAGACTCTATGTTCTACATTAAGTAATACTGTATTACAGGGAGACTCTATTTCTTACATTAAGTAACACTGTTAAGAGACTCTATGTTTCTACATAAGTAAACTGTATTCACGGAGACTCTATGTTTCTACATTAAGTAACATGTATTACAGGAGACTCTATGTTTCTACATTAAGTAACACTGTATTACAGGGAGCTCTATGTTTCTACATTAAGTAATACTGTATTACAGGGAGACTCTATGTTTCTACATTAAGTAACACTGTATTACAGGGAGACTCTTGTTTCTACATTAAGTAATACTGTATTACAGGAGACTCTATGTTCTACATTAAGTAACACTGTATAAGACTCTTGATTCTACATTAAGTAACACTGTATTACAGGGAGACTCTATGTTTCTACATTAAGTAACACTGTATTACAGGGAGACTCTATGTTTCTACATTAAGTAATACTGTATTACAGACCCTATGTTTCTCCCTGTACTATAAATTGCTCATATAGGCTGTGACTAACTTCAAATATAAAAATGAATGCATTATTAGGCTCTAAAAGTGTCTCTGAATGCACTTTTAGAAACATGAGTTTGGCCAGAGTCTGTGGCTTCAGGCTCATGCAAAATGGGTTTACTACAACATATTGTTTAAATGCTGAGCAGCATGGTGTGTCACACTCAGAAACACTTAATCATTTATTCATGCTTTAGCCTTGAAAAAATTTAAATAATAGGCCTAAATATTATAGCCTAATTTATTTAGTTTTCGTTCCTTCTTAGGCTACCTATCTGGTTCCTATATAGGGTGCGTATTTGATGTCTAATATGACATGCAGCCTATTTGAAGTGATGAGTGCTTCTGACAGTCACCTTTTCATGTTGTTTATTAAAACATTTATTTTATTAAAACGTTTATTAAAACAACAAACCATATGGTTTGGTTTAAATACTCATGGCGGCTCACGCACCTGTCATCAATATCTTAAAAAAAAAATATATATATTTTTGTTGACAGTAACCCTCCAAAAAGTTATTCATAAACCTTTTTCATTTCCGTATGTACTAGGAAGCTAAGTGTTTGTTCCTTGGGCTTCAACAGTGTGACTGATCAAAGCACCTCAGGCCTGGAAAAATACATGATTTCATTGATTGAAAGTAGGGGGTTATCAGTGAACAAATGCCGTGGTCAAGGTTACGGCGCCGGTGTAATGACTGGAGCTTACTCAGACGTTCTACAGCTCAAATCAGACCGAGAGACTAATGCTTCTTATGTAGTTCTTTTATTAGTTTTCATTTAGAAAAGGATCTCTCTGCCGAAGTAAAAGTTACAGGGATGGTTGAAAACAGCTTGGTTGCTTGGTTGAGTACTTAATGTAGAAACATACAGTATTACAGTATTACAGTGTTACTTAATTTGTTTATTTCACCTTTATTTAACCAGGTAAGCCAGTTGAGAACAAGTTCTCATTTACAACTGTGACCTGGCAAAGATAAAGCAAAGCAGTGCGACACAAACTACAATACAGAGTTACACATAAACAAACGTACAGTCAATAACACACTAGATAAAAAGTCTATGTACATTGTGTGCAAATGAGGTTAGATAATCGAGGTAAGTCAATAAATTGGCCATAGTATCTCAAGTAGAGATACTGGGGTGCAAAGGAGCAAAAAAACAAAAACAGTATGGGAATGAGGTAGTTGGATGGGCTAATTACAGATGGGCTATGTACATGTGCAATTGAGAAACATGTGGCCTGTAATACAGTGTTACTTAATTGACAAACATAGGGCCTGTAATACAGTGTTACTTGATGTATAATCATAGGGTCTGTAATACAGTGTGAGCGACTACCCTGGCAGGGAGGTGAGCGACTACTCCGGCAGGGTGCCCAGACCACTTCAGAGTACGCCCTCACCGAGGCTGTGTTCCTATTGCGGTCAGGAGGGGCACAAGCTACAGCTGTGTTTGGTGCTTTCCAACCCGGGGTCCAGAGGGATGGCCCCATGATCATCCATCTTCCAGGGTAGGCGTGAGTATTCCACCATCATCGCTTTCCGCCAAACCCTTCCTGGTTTCCATTTCACTGGTTGACTGTCCCTCATGTATTTTCTGCACAGCTCTAGTGGACTCCGGTGCCACAGGGAAATGAATCGACCAGGCCCTCGCCTCCTCCGTGAACATCACCTCGTACCCGCTCTCCTCTCCTTTTCCAGCCCAAGCCCTGAATAATCGACAATCATGCACATCACAGGACCACTCACCATCACCGTGGGACCCCTGCACCATGAAAGCCTTCCATCCCCCACAACCAAGGCACCTGTACATAAGGTAATCCTCTGCCTCCCGTGGCTCCAACGTCACGACCCCATCATCTCCTGGTCGAGGATGGAGATCACTTCCTGGTAACCCGGATGTCGCAAGACCTGCTTTCCCTTACCCTGTGTTTCAATGTCGGTTGAGAGTCCTGTGGTTGCCCAACATCCCAGAGATTTACCAGGATCTTCGGAACGGTTTTCTGCAAGACCCAGCCAACTGTCTCCCTCCTCATCGCCGCTGGGACGGTGCCATCGACTTGCTAGCAGACTCCGCGCCTCCGCACAGCCGCTTCGAGCCCCTGTCGGTGGCTGAAACCAAGGCCATGGAGGAGGACTACATCCAGAAGGCTCTCCAACAGGGTTTCATCCACCAATCCACCTGCCCTGCATCGGCAGGCTTCTTATTCATGGCCAAGGGGGGAGGTCTACGTCCGTGCATCGACTACAGAGGTCTCAATTCCATCACCACCAAGTACCACTACCCTCTCCCATTGGTGCCTGCCGCCATCGAACAGCTCCACGGAACCTGTTTTTTTTACTAAACTGGACCTACGGAGTGCCTACAATCTCATCCACATTCAGGAGGGGGATGAAAGGAAAACAGCCTTCAGCATGATGTCTGGGCACTACGAGTACTTGGTGATGCTTCGTCCGTGTTGAAGGCATTTGTGAACCAGGTGTTCCGGGACATGCTTGGGCGTCAGGTGGTCGTGTATATTGACGACATCCTGATCTATTCACATCGCCCACATCTGGGTAGTCCTGTGACGCCTCCTGGAGAACCATCTGTACGTCAAACCGGAGAAGTGCCAGTTCCATCAGGCCACTGTCTCATTCTTGGAATATCGGATCCGCCTACAGGGAGTGGTTATGGAGGAGAGAAAAGTTGATGCAGTCAGGTCATGGCCAGTCCCAACCACCGTAAAGGGACTACAACGTTTATGGGGATACCTCTCACCTCACTCCTCAAAGGTGGTCGCCATGAGTTGGTGTGGAGTCCTGCAGTCGATGAGGCCTTCCGCCTACTGAAGGGGTGTGTCCCCTGCGCCCGTTGCTGAAACACCCAGATCCTACACTGCCCTTCGTGGTGGAAGTGGATGCCTCAGAAGTGGGCATGGGGGCCGTCCTATCACAACTTCAAGGTAATCCACAAATTGTATCCATGTGCATAAAACGGACTTCTTCAGAAAGAAGCTATGACGTCAGTGACCGGTAGCTCCTGGCAGTAAAGTTGGCACTAGATGTGTGGAGACACTGGCTGGAGGGCGCCAATGACCCGTTTCTCATCCTCACCATCGGAACCTGGAGTACATGTGGACAGCGAGATGGGTGAACCCGCGCCAAGCAAGGTGGGCCCTTTTCTTCACTAGATTCAACTCCACCCTGTCAAACCACCCAGGTTCAAAGAACATCAAAGCCAATGACCTGTCCCGTCTCCACGATTCGGGAGAGATTCCTGTCCTGAGTGCGCCCACCATACTACTATCTGCCCCGTGAGTTCCCCCAATTGTTTGTTACCATTGTGTACATTCAACCTAAAGCTAATATAACAAAGGCATCAGAGATTATTTATAATCTGTCACAGAAACTGGAATCCATCTCCCCCGACGCACCCACATTTATTTTAGGGGATTTTAACAACTGTACTTTGCACAAAGTCTTGCACACATACCACCAGTATGTGAAATGCCACACTAGGAAAAATAGGACTCTTGACTTGTGCTATGGGACAATACCAAATGGATTTTCTGCCACTCCCCTGGGGATATCAGACCACAATGTGGTCTACCTCAGGCCAACCTACCGTCGGCTCCTGGAGAGGGAGAAACCCAGTTAAAACTGTCCAGATCTGGAATGACAACAGCATCACTTGTCTCCAGGGGGGTTTTGACTGATCTTGAACTCACAGATGTTGTTTCAGACTATGTAAACTTCTGTGTTGAGTCAGTAGTGCCTACTAAAACCTGTAAAATCTTCCCTAACAATAAGCCTTGGGTATCAAAACATTACTTATATATATATACTACTTGACAAGAAGAAGGCAGTTTATGCTGAGGGTGATAGACAGGCTTTAGATGTACAACGTGAGATCAAAAGACAGATACTGGTGGACAAGGTGGCATACAAGCAAAGGATGGAGAGGACCCCGTCCTCAGGAAACGCAAGGCTGGCCTGGCAAGGGATTAAATCCATGGCTAGTGCTCCCCACATAGGCGGGAAAAACCAGTGCTGACCTTGGGAGATATGAGGGCCAGAACATGGCTAACGAACGGAATGTTTTCTTCTCAAGATTTGAATCAGACCACTTTGTGTCGGAGGTAAAACAAACGGAAGCATCATTACAAATGTTTGTTGTGAAACAGATGTTTTGAAGTTGTTCAGGGGATGTAACACACAAAAGCCCAGGCACAGACAAAATAAGTGGACATGTGTTAAAGCACTGTGCTGAACAATTGGCTGGTGTTTTTACAGACATTTTCCAATCCTCACTCGACCAGCAACGTGCCAGTATTGTGGAAAAACTCAATAATTATATCAATTCCTAAAGCATCTAATCCCTCTTTGCTGAATGACTACCGCCCTGTCGCCTTGCCATCCTTAGCAATGTGAAACTAGTGAAAAGTCATATTCTCAGCGTCACCCAGAAGCTTCTCGACCCATTTCAGTTTGCCTATCAGCCTAGCAGAGGAGTTGATGATGCCATTCTTACCCTCCTTAACATGGTCTATAGACATCTAGAGGGTGCCAAATCCAATGTCAGGGTTCTGTTTGTTGACTTTTCTTCTGCCTTCAACAAAATCCAGCCCTACATTCTGGCACAGAGACTCGTTCAGGACTGCTCCTTAGATGGGGGGCTGGTTTTGTGGCTGTTGGACTTCCTGAGCCAATGCTCACAGCGAGTCAAAATAGGTCCCCGTGTGTCGGACATACGCAATACCAACACAGGCTCTCCTCAGGGATGTGTTTTGTCCACACTCCTGTACATCTTGTACACTAATAGGTTGTACTAGTTCCCATCCTGACAGACACCTCGTTAAGTTCGCTGATGACACTGCCTTGATCAGCCTGTTGCATGATGACGAGGAACATCATGGCCCGGTCCTAGATGACTTTGTAGAGTGGTGTGAGGAATCACACTTGGTCCTCAATACCAATAAGATGAAAGAGATGTGCATTAACTTCAGGAAGTGTACAACACCTACCTCTGCAACATCTATCAGAGGTCAGAATAGAGCAGTGGTGGGCCGTCAGGGCCAGCAAGGCCTTCTCTGCTGGCCTAAACATCATCAGAATATAATTTAAAAATATACAGTGGGGAGAACAAGTATTTGATACACTGCCGATTTTGCAGGTTTTCCTACTTACAAAGCATGTAGAGGTCTGTAATTTTTATCATAGGTACACTTCAACTGTGAGAGACGGAATCTACAACAAAAATCCAGAAAATCATATTGTATGATTTTTAAGTAATTAATTTGCATTTTATTGCATGACATAAGTATTTGATACATCAGGAAAGCACAACTTAATATTTGGTACAGAAACCTTTGTTTGCAATTACAGACATCATACGTTTCCTGTAGTTCTTGACCAGGTTTGCACACACTGCAGCAGGGATTTTGGCCCACTCCTCCATACAGACCTTCTCCAGATCCTTCAAGTTTCGGGGCTGTCGCTGAGGCAATACGGACTTTCAGCTCCCTCCAAAGATTTTCTATTGGGTTCAGGTCTGGAGACTGGCTAGGCACTCCAGGACCTTGAGATGCTTCTTACGGAGCCACTCCTTAGTTGCCTGGCTTGTGTGTTTCGGGTCGTTGTCATGCTGGAAGACCCAGCCACGACCCATCTTCATGCTCTTACTGAGGGAAGGAGGTTGTTGGCCAAGATCTCGCGATACATGGCCCATCCATCCTCCCTCAATACGGTGCAGTTGTCCTGTCCCTTTTGCAGAAAAGCATCCCCAAAGAATGATGTTTCCACTCCATGCTTCACGGTTGGGATGGTGTTCTTGGGGTTGTACTCATCCTTCTTCTTCCTCCAACACGGCGAGTGGAGTTTAGACCAAAAAGCTCTATTTTTGCTCATCAGACCACATGACCTTCTCCCATTCCTCCTCTGGATCATCCAGATGGTCATTGGCAAACTTCAGATGGGCTGGACATGCGCTGGCTTGAGCAGGGGACCTTGCGTGCGCTGCAGGATTTTAATCCATGATGGCGTAGTGTGTTACTAATGGTTTTCTTTGAGACTGTGGTCCCAGCTCTCTTCAGGTCATGACCATGTCCTGCCGTGTAGTTCTGGGCTGATCCCTCACCTTCCTCATGATCATTGATGCCCCACGAGGTGAGATCTTGCATGGAGCCCCAGACCAAGGGTGATTGACCGTCATCTTGAACTTCTTCCATTTTCTAATAATTGCGCCAACAGTTGTGCCTTCTCACCAAGCTGCTTGCCTATGTCCTGTAGCCCATCCCAGCCTTGTGCAGGTCTGCAATTTATCCCTGATGTCCTTACACAGCTCTCTGATCTTGGCCATTGTGGAGAGGTTGGAGTCTGTTTGATTGAGTGTGTGGACAGGTGCTTTTTATACAGCTAATGAGTTCAAACAGGTGCAGTTAATACAGGTATTGAGTGGAGAACAGGAGGGTTTCTTAAAGAAAAACGAACAGGTCTGTGAGAGCCGGAATTCTTACTGGTTGGTAGGTGATCAAATACTTATGTCATGCAATAAAATGCAAATTAATTACTTAAAAATCAAACAATGTGATTTTCTGGATTTTGTTTTAGATTGCGTCTCTCACAGTTGAAGTGTACCTATGATAAAATTGCAGACCTCTACATGCTTTGTAAGTAGGAAAACCTGCAAAATCGGCAGTGTATCAAATACTGTTTCTCCCCACTGTATATATTTTCCCACAAATATGTATTAAATTATTCCCCAGAGTAAGAGTTATACTCTTCATTTCATAGCTTTCCTCTTGGTTGCACTGCTTCCAGCCCCAGGTTGAGATTTGGAGGGCTGGTCTTTATGTTAGATCTTTTATCCAATCATATTCAGCCATCATGTGTTGCCAGGGGTCTAAAATCTGCTCTCAGGCCTTCAGAATCAACAGTGCGGGCGCTTGTAGCTTAAAGTGAATGGAAATTAAAATTTAGTGTCAACCAATCAGCTTTAGAGTTAGCTATTGTACGCCTGCTGGCTGGCTCCAGTGTTACACAGGAGCCAGCTAGCAGGCGTAGTGCGTGCACGTCTTTTGATTGGATTACCAATATTGAGAGGCAGGTCCTATGGGCAGGTCTATGCAGAACTTCAGAACTAGGAAACTGAATTTGATAAACGAATTAATTCGCGTACTACTAAGCTGTTTTTTCAACCCACAATGGCGGAAGGAGGAGAAGATATCGATTTGGTCGAGGATATAATTATAACGCCATTCTCAAGACTAACTTTTCAAGAAAAGTTAGACATTGTAAGGAGAGGTCGCCCGACGCCGACGCTACAAAGCCTGTCACAGGCGGGAAAGGGGTTCGTCCGCCACTTTCAAAGTTCCAACTACGAGCGCTATCAATGGCTCACAGGCTCCGAGAAGCACTGCAAACTGTACTGCTGGGAATGCCTATTATTTGCAAGTGATCGATTTGGTGTTWGGAGCCACACTGGCTTTGCAAACTTGAGTTGTCTAACCAAGGCAGCAACGAGACATCCGAGTGGATCTACAGCTCAACGAACAAGCGCGCAGGGCAACGGAGCTGCACAATGAAAAGGTGAAGAAAAATAGGGAAATATTGAAAAGACTCATTGATTGTGTCATGTTTTTGGGTAAACAATGTTTACCCAAAAATGTCAATTTTTGTAAATTTCAAGGTGACGCAACGCCTGGTTATACTGCGTTTCTGTCTAAATGTATAGTGTCTAGAGCCATGGCATCATAATGATGGTAATAAGAGGTGGATTAATTCGGGTGGGACTGTGTAGGACCTCACTGAAGGCCCAGGCCCCAGGCCCACGGCACGCCACTGGAATAGAGAGATTGTAGAGGAATACAAATATCTGGGTGTCCTCTTGGACAATAAGCTTCAGTGGAGTAAATGTTCAGACCTGATCTACAAAAAGAGCCAACAGAGACTGTACTTTCTCAAAAAGCTGGGATATTTTAATGTAGACTGTACTATACTGACTGTTTTACAAATCTCCATTGAGAGTATTTTAACTTTTTGTATTGTTTGTTGGTTTGGCAATGCCACTGTCAGCCAGAGAAATATGCTGAGAAGGATTATCACCACAGCAAGCAAGGTACTTGGAGTCAAACAGACAGGACTGGATGAGATCTTGAAGGTCAGGGCCCTTCGCAAGGCTCACAAAATCATTTTAGACCCAAGCCACCCCCTGTACACAGACTTTGAACTACTCCCCTCTGGGCGCAGGTATAGTGCACCCATCAGCAGGAAAAACAGAACTAGACAATCATTTGTGCCAGGTGTGATATCCCTCCTAAATAGCTCAGGCTAATGTTCCTATCGACTCCGTAAGGCCAGCAGGCTTTAAAAAAAAATGTTTTAATGGTATGTAACTGTTATGAAAGTTGTATTGTCAGTTTGTTTTGTATTTAAACACCATTTTAAACGTGTAAAAGACACTGCAACAACATTTCCCCATGGGGACAATGAAGTCAGTAAGTAAGTAAGTAATACAGGACATGTTTTGCAATGTTTTCCTTTTGATGACTACAGACGGCACACTGTATAGATCCTTTGAGGAACATTCAATCTGATTCTATGTGATGACTGACGAGTGCGATGCCAGAACAGAAGACTGAGATTGTTCTAAAAGAGTGTACTGGAGGGTCCAGTGTGCTGTGCTGGATGTGATTACCACAGATTAACATTCCTTCTCCAGACCCCAGGATAAAGACCACTGGCCCTGGCTATATGTGTGGCTACATGTGACCACATTGTGCTGAGGGACTCCTGCTGGGGGACCTTCATTATGGTAGGATAATCTCTCCAGGCATGTTCCCTGAACTACACACACACACACCACACACACACACACACACACACACACAACACCAACACACACACCAAACACACACACACACACACACACACACACACAACACACACACACACACACACACACACACACACAGTGTTCAACCACAGGATTCATTAAGGAGTACCAGTCAAAAGTTTGGACAGCTTCTCATTCAAAGGGTTTTTATTTTTTACTATTTTCTACATTGTAGAATGATAGTGAAGACATCAAAACTATGAAATAACACATGTGGAATCATGTAGTAACCAAAAAAGTGTTAAAGAAATAAAAATATATTTTAGATTCTTCAAGGTAGCTACCCTTTGCCTTGACATCTTGTACACTCTTGGTATTCTCTCAACCAGCTTCACCTGGACTGCTTATGTACATACATTCAAAAATATATTTTAAATGCATGTACATATCCCTCTGTGCACCTTCTGTGACTTCTAGGATGATTTTGACCCCCAAAATACTCAAAGTTTTCTCCATCATTGTAAAAGCCAAGTTATTTTCTGAAGATGATTATTGATTTCATGTGATTAGTGATTAATTTACGTCTCTCCGTCATGTTAAGGTCAACCCTGTTACGTGAACTGAACTCTCTTTTTTAATATGGTGAACCTATTCCTTTTTAAATATTTATTTGAAAAGAAACATTGAACATCTTATAGTCAAATCATGAGCCATCCTCACGCTCTCACCCAGCTTGAATAGAAAGTAGTTTTGCGTAAAACTAGCCTATTAATGCCAAATAATACAGTCATAATAGACAATGACAGGCGCATGGACCCCCAGAGCTCGTGGGCCACTGTAGGGGTGTCCAATATGCCAGTGCTTGTTGGGCAATATTTTTTGTAATTTAAGAAGCTGAATTATGAACCATTATGGCCACCCTGTAAACAACTATAGATATCATACCCATGCCTTTTCAAGGACACATCTTATCTTTAACTTTAACCCAAACACCAGATATGCTCAGGATAGAGATGCTACAGTTATTTAAGTCAGAGGCGTTGTGCTGTTTAATTTGTTTTTTAAAGCTACTTTTGCTACTTGCTTAAGTGATTTGAAATGGCAGGGAGTTCCATGCTATCGTGGTTCTATACACTGAGTACACTAAACATTAGGAACACCTTCCTAATATTGAGTTGCATACCCCCACCACTTTGCCTTCAGAACAGCCCCAATTCTTAGGGGCATTGACTCAACAAGGTGTCAAAAGTGTTCCCATGTTGTCTCCAATGCTTCCCACAGATTTGTCAAGTTGGCTGGATGTCCTTTGGGTGGTGGCCCATTCTCGATACACACAGGGGAACTGTTGAGTGTGAAAAACCCAGCAGCGTTGCAGTTCTTCACATCAAATTGTATTTATCACATGCGCCGAAGATAACAGGTGTAGACCTTACCATGAAATGCTTACTTACAAGCCCTTAACCAACAATGCACTTCAAGAAATAGAGTTAAGAAAATATTTAGTAAATAAATGTTTTTTTATTTTTTTATCTGAAAGTAACACAAGAAAATTACATAACAGTAACAAGGCTATTTACAGGGGGTACCAGTACCAAGTCAATGTGCGGGGGTACAGGTTAGTCGAGGTAATTTGTAAAGTGACTATGCATAAATAATAAACAGCGAGTAGCAGCAGTCGTCTGGTAGGCTCGCGTCACTGGGCAGTTCATGGCTGGGTTTCCCTTTGTAGTCCGTAATAGTTTTCAAGCCCTGCCACATCCGACGAGCGTCAGAGTTGGATTCAATCTTGGTCCTGTATTGAAGCTTTACCTGTTTGATGGTTCATCTGAGATCATGGCGGCTTTTCTTAAAAGTGTCCGGATTAGTCTCCCGCTCCTTGAAAGCGGCAGCTGTAGTCTTCAGCTCGGTGCCTGTAATCCATGGCTTCTGGTTGGGATATGTACGTACGGTCACTGTGGGGACGACGTCGTCAATGCACTTATTGATGAAGCGGGTGACTGAGGTGGTGTACTCCTCAATGACATTGAATGATTCCCGGAACATATTCCAGTCTGTGCTAGCAAAAAAGTCCTGTAGCATCTGTGTCATCTGACAACTTTCATATTGAGCGAGTCACTGGTACTTCCTGATTTAGTTTTTGCTTGTATGCAGGAATCAGGAGGATAGAATTATGGTCAGATTTGCTAAATGGATGGCGAGGGAGAGTCTCTGTGTGTGGAGTAAAAGTAGTCTAGATTATTATATTTTTTTGGTTGCACATGTGACACAAACCGGTGCGCCTGGCACCTACTACCATACCCCGTTCAAAGGAACTTACATTTTTTTGTCTTTTCCATTCAACATCTGAATGGCACACATACACAATCCATGTTTCAATTGTCTCAAGGCTTTTTAAACCTGTCTCCTCCCCTGCATCTACAATGATTGACATCAATAAGGGATCATAGCTTTCACCTTTATTCACCTGATCAGTCTATGTCATGGAAAGAGCAGGTGTTCCTAATATTTTGACCTTTAGGGACTATGAAGAGACTTTTAGTTGCATGCCTTGTGAAATATCAATGTCTGTCAGAGCTGTATGTTAGCTTGCTTGAATGGACAGTGTGGAGATTTTAACATGAATATATCTAACAAAAAACGAGAAGTGGCGATCTCTGACATTAGCTCTCTTGGAGCATTGCAGGTCAAGACGTGCTGTTCTGTTCAGCTTCAGCTTCATGTGACTCACCATATAATAGTCCAGATAAAACTAGATTCTATAGGACTTGTTAGGTCAGTTGTGGTGTTAGAATGCCGAGCATCTTGACAACAATTGAATCATTATGCCTTCACCGTGACAATTTACAGTTCAAGGTGACACCGAATAGTTTAGTTTTGTCAACTTGTAAAGCCTCATTATTCATAACCAGATCCAGTTTAGGTTTAGAGCTCTTAGTCTCAGATTTTTTGAGGACTAGTTTATTGCGGCCACCCATTCTGAGCGGACCACTTGATGAATACAGTCTATATTTAGGTCTCCCGGAAAACAGACCTCTCCATTAACATCACATTCATCAAGGATCATCAACTAGATTCAGCCTTGGGTCGATTTGTTCTTTAGTGGATGATCATGGGGCCGGAATATATTACAAAATTACAAATAATTTGTAAACTGCAAACTGACTGCAAGAAGTCCAAACAGATAATATTTGACTAAAACAATAATTTCAAACCTTGATTACATTTGTGAATGATCACATATGTCTCTATATTATGCGTCAAAATATTTTGGAACAGATTCCCCAAATTAAAGTCACTTGGAACTAATTTGCTGGTGAGTTTAGTCTTTTTTTCCAACAATTAAAAAAAATATATATATACTGTCTTTTCCAAATCATGGGAGGCCAAATAAAATCACCCGTGGGACAAATTCGTCCTGTGGGCCGCCAGTTGGGGAACCCTGATGTACATCTATCAAACATTTCACCCTTATTATCCACATACTGACTGTTAGCACTTGGTAGCCGATAGAAGCACCCCAAAATAATAGGATTTAGATATGGTAGGTGAACATGCATTTTAGCAAAGATACCAATATATCTACATGTATTTTAAATACATCTTACGTGACGTTAAATATATTTAAATGTATATTTGGGTTACTACAATCCCCCTCTGACCTCTAACTATAACACTCTCACTTTGACAATCATAAGCCCATATGCCTGTCGCGTCCCACAGCCCCTTCCTGTATCCTGCACTGCTGTCCAGCAGGGTTAGCTCTAGTTGTAAGCTCTAGTTGTAGGTCTTTCCAAAAGCATTTGAAGCTCAGTGGCTGAGTGCTGACTGAGGCCGATAGATAACCTGCTAATTATACTGACTCTGCTTGTCTGGATGTGAGTCAGATACACACTTACTCAGCAGGAGACTCTCTGTCTGTGGGAGTCAGATACACACTGACTCACTCAGCAGGAGACTCTCTGTCTGTGGGAGTCAGATACACACTCACTCAGCAGGAGACTCTCTGTCTGTGGGAGTCAGATACACACTGACTCACTCAGCAGGAGACTCTCTGTCTGTGGGAGTCAAAACGCACTCTCGTCGTCTGTCTGTCTGTCTGTCTGTCCTGTCTGTCTGTCTGTCTGTCTGTGTCTGTCTGTCTGTCTGTCTTTCCTGTCCTGTCTGTCTGTCTGTCTGTCTGTCTGTCTGTCTGTCTGTCTGTCTGTCTGTCTGTCTGTCTGTCTGTCTGTGGCACCACAGACAGTCTCAAGGACTCTTTTCTCATCTTGCCAAACATTCAGACATATCGTTTTTCTGCCTGAGTCATTGTGTTACGTACACACACACACACATCCAAAAATAAACACAGGGTGTCGAGCCTCGTGTCGCAGCCTAAATAAAGTTACTAGCCCGGCAGCCTTACACACTGACAGGTCCCCTGCTGACAAGGCGCAGGAGGAAGAGGAAGAGAGGAGAAGGTACATGATTATATAACACCCTAAGGTCAACATCTATTTAGCATAATACAAAAATCCCCATAAAAATCATTACATTTAAGCTCTGAATCCACTGCATCCCCCTGTGTTGCACTTCCGCATCTGCGGTGAAAAAAGACAGAGCTAGAGCGGTGTTTGTCAGACCATGAGACATCTCGAAAATTGGTCTTCTCAACAAAATCGTCTGTAGCGTCTGAACAGTCTACAAACTATTTAAGATCTCCCCTATGAGACTCTCACGATGGTGTTCTCCGTTTTGCTCTACGACCCCCAAAAATGCGTCTTGGGATTCGTCTGAAGTCGGTACAGGCGATCTGCCAACTTCTGTACTGTAGCATCCGAAGAGTTTGGGCTAAACACTAATATGACTCCTCTGCGGAGAGGTGAGACTCTCACAAACATGTCTGTTTTTTTTCTCCACAGGCCTCATATGACTCCTCTGACGTTATATATGGAGACTGTTTAGTGACATAAATAAGGGGTTAAATACATATAAGAAATGTTTCGTGGTCTTTCTTACATCTATCAGACATTGGACAGACACTTTAGAATAAAAGTCCCTTTCGATTTCTTTTACGGGGACGACTTGTTGTTCCATGGTAGTGAATGAATCTGTTATTCAATGCGTTTGTATGGGCTAATAGCAGTCAGGCCAATATAAATGATCATCAAACAATTTATTTCTTTATTTTTTTGATACTTCAAGGTGTCTTTAACTGTCAAAATCAAATACCAAAATGATCCTTGGTCTGACCTTCTTAAAACAATTCCATATAGCTTGGTATATGCCCCACCCTCCTACTCTCCCTGCCCCACCCTCCTCCTCTCCCTGCCCCACCCTCCTCCTCTCCCTGCCGCACCCTCCTCCTCTCCCTGCCCCACCCTCCTCCTCTCCCTGCCCCACCCTCCTCCTCTCCTAGTGGTTGAGCAAGGCTTGATCTCTGATGGCAGCAGGCACGTCCCTTCTCCCCCGCACCGTCCAATTACTGACTCCTACTCTGGGTAAGATGGAGAACAGCGAGTAGGGAAGAACACTCTCCGGGCGCCAACCTTCACACATGTCCAATTATAGTACGATTTGACACACGCAGACAGAAGCATACCCACGCAAAGAGACAGACAGACTGAAACATTAAAACACACACACATGATCCAAATGGGAACCAAAAGGTTGTAAAAGACGGATGCAAAACATGTAAAATCCTTAAGAATAACTGATGTGCACAATTTGTTACATAGTAAATTCAGTTATCCATGCAAATATGTGAGTGTGTTCTCAAGTTGATCAGTAAGTAGCTCACAGTAATGCAATTCCACTGGTATGTACACATGGACTGAGGGAGCGGGACCATAGGGCTGGGTCAAAGGTCAAAGTTTAAGTTGAATGGCATGCATAAGGACAAGTAGTCCTTCAAACATCAGAAGTTATCTGTGACAAACTGTAGAAAGTGTGTAAAAAAAAACATGAAGGATGATATTTTGGTCTCTTAAATGATATGCTATGTCTGTGATAAATTAATGTCCATGAAGATTTCATCTGAGATTGTCCCTTTAGGTTTTGAAAGTTTATAAGTTAAAATACACTATGTATAAATCTGTATGTGGACACCCCTTCAAATTAGTGGATTCGGCAATTTCAGCCACACCCGTTGCAGCCAGGTGTATAAAATCGAGCACACCGCCATGCAATCTCCATAGACAAACATTGGCAGTAGAATGGCCCGTACTGAATAGCTCAGTGACTTTCAACGTGGCACCGTTATAAGATGCCACCTTTCCAACAAGTCAGTTTGTCAAATTTCTGCCCTGATAGAGCTTCACCGGGTTAACTGCAAGTGCTGTTATTGTGAAGTGGAAACATCTAGGAGCAACAGCTGCTCAGCTGCAAAGTTGAAGGCCACACAAGCTCACAGAACGGGACCGTCGAGTACTGAAGCACTGTTCGTCATGAGCTTCATGAAATGGGTTTCCATGGCCGTGTAGCCGCACACAAGCCTAAGATCACCTTGCGCAATGCCAAGCGTTGGCTGGAGTGGTGTAAAACTCGCCGCCATTGGACTCTGGAGCAGTGGAAATGCATTCTCTGGAGTGATGAATCACGTTTCACCATCTGGCAGCCCAACGGATGAATCTGCGTTTGGAGGATGCCAGGACAACGCTACCTGCCCCAATGCATAGTACCAACTGTAAAGTTTGGTGGAGGAGGAACAATGGTCTGGGGCTGTTTTTCATGGTTCGGGCTAGGCCCCTTAGTTTCACTGAAGGGAAATCTTAATGCTACAGGATACATTGACATTCAAGATGATTCTGTGCTTCCGACTTTGTGTCAACAGTTTGAGGAAGGCCCTTTCCTGTTAAAGCCTGACAATGCCTACATGCAGAAAGCGAGATCCATACAGAAATGGTTTGTCGAGATCGGTGTGGAAGAACTTGACTGGCCTGTATGAAGCCCTGACCTCAACCCCATCGAACAACTTTGGGATGAATTGGAACACCGACTGCGAGCCAGGCCCAATCGCCTGACTTCACTTGTGACTGAATGGAAGCAAGGCACCGCAGCAATGTTCCAACATCTAGTGGAAAGCCTTCCCAGAAGAGTGGAGCAGCATAGGGGGGACAAACTCCATTTTAATGATTTTGGAATGACATGTTTGAGCAGGTGTCCAAATACTTTTGGTCATGTGGTGTATTTTAAATGGGAAATAGGATGACTGTGCAGGACATTCATGTTTGGACTAATAAATTAATGATACGTACCTATTGATTATTACAGAATATAACTTTTATAAATGCCACATGGGCTTAGTTCAACTGTTGGACTCCGTCAGAACCCAAAATATAAGCTTGTTTTACTCCAAATGTTTGTAAACAGCATACATGTAAACGAACACTGTATAGTCTCAAAACATGGTTACCGGTACAACTCTATTTTTGATATCATGGATGGGCAACCTTTACATCCATAGGTCTGTCTATTAATTTGGGAGGTCATATCTCTCCAGCCCCATCCCTAAGCTTTATAGCGAAACAGGGGCAGGAAAAAAGCTTTGTTGTTGTTTAAAATAAAGGTTATCCTTTTAACAAAAAACATTCAAACAAAACATTTAAGAATAAACATCAAGCATTATACAGATAATCATATATCAATGCAAAAAAATAAGTATATTATAGGGGTATATTTGTTTGTGAAGGGAGAGAGAGAGTGGGAGATTAGAGAAATGCTCAACCAGGATAGGTTTCTACTAGTAAATCTTCCTCATTTAGCCTGGACAGGTTTCCTGAAGCCACAGGCAGCAGGCCAAGTCTCTCTCTCTCTCTCGCCATCTGCCCTTTTGCTTATGTAGGCTACATAGTCTCGATAACCTGACCCTAGGCAACAGTGACTAGGCAACAGTGACTAGGGTCTGGTTTCAATGACAGACTCTTTTGGCAACATCGACAAGAAAATAAAAAGAGATTGAAGTGGGTCCTCTTCAGACAGAAGTCTCCCAAAAAATCAAGCAGCCTGGCCTCAGACCCGTACGAAATATACTTTACGTATTTCTGAGCACCACCAAGACATATTATACCTACTAATGGTTAATCAGGGAGGATGGGTGGGTGTAATCCGCGACAGTCTAGCAATCCGAACGTTGCATGTTCAATGTCGAGTCTGGGACAACTGTAGCATTTTAGTTTACGTACAGAACAATACTAATTGCCCTGAGACCACGTTGAATCACGAGGCAGACATGCCAGAACGTCGTAATTTGAAACCAAAGTTTGCAGGCGAAACCTTTGCAGTGGTTTTATCTATGCTGGAGCTAGTCAATTTCTGTCTTGCATTGGCTACATTTACAAGGTTGTGGCCTTCTTCCCACACCATCCACCAACGAGGAGTTGACCGAAGAACAGTCATTCAGCTACAGTAAAAGCAGTCATTTAGCTACGGTACAGTAGCTAGATAAGTTGAGCTACCTCTGGTGAAACTACTGAAGAGGCTAGTCAACCCAACAGACCAAAAACAACAATACAAACTAGTAGCTAGCAAGATGGAACTCACAGGGGTTCTTTTCAATGAGTTTATTTCGATAGTGCCTAGTTTGCATCAACTACCTTCTCAGCATAGAACTGCAGGTTATATGCATTACAGTGGAACTGACTGCATTTTAACTACTTTGCAGACATGAAACAAACTGACAATCATAATATCAGTGAAAAAATATAAAATTCCCAGTTTATGCTACAAAACCAACTGTATAAGAGGTTTTAAAAATAGGTTCTATATGACTCAAAATTCTATGACATAGAGTAAGTCATTGTTGTTAGAATAGATGGATGCAGTTCAATGCATGATTTAATATAGCTAATTAACCTATACATTTCTTGGTAGTTTAACAAATATTGCTATCAGGTTGTAAATCACAGCTGGCCTGTTACATTGTTTGCTGCCTCCAGCCATTCGGAGGCTGTTTCAGATTCAATGATTCAATATTTTGGATAAACAACGGACTAATGTGACTAAAGCTGGGAATGTCAATACAATCAAACTAGCAAGGGCAATGATCACAAGTCAGTCATAACGTAGCTAATAGGCTAGCTTATCTATTTATGTAGCTATTTATTTAGTAAGCAAAAAACATGGAGTCTAACGTTAGCTAGCTAACTAAATAGCTACTGCGAGGATGTCATGTCATTGGACGAGGGGGTAAGTGACCAACCACTTTCCCCCTTATCGTTTTTCTGTGGCTACAGCTAAAGTTACAGGTGTCATTTGGCTGGAAAGAAATGTGAATCACTTTGCTAGCTAGCTATTCTAAACTTGAACCACAACCCACAGTTAACACATCTCTTAGTTGTCCATCAAATTGACGGCCAACTACAAACTGAAAACCTTTGAGAGGATTTATCTACTGTTCCCTCGTTAGATTTAAGCTCATCTCACTGGCTAACATGAGTTGTTGATCTTGTTGTTGATGGGAGGCAACTGAGGGAGGGAGAGAGCCTACCGTTTCATGGTTGTTGGATCGAATAGGATGTAAAGTTCCCAAATGTAAGAGGAGTCCTGTGGTGTTTTACATATTAGCAGAAATCCATTCAGTGTATTTTGTGGCTTTTAGCTAATGTTTTTTAATGATCTAAAGCCGTGCTGTTGCCTGCTGTAAACACACAGTCCAGTTCAAAGTGAAGATGACAGGCCCTACTGCTGTTAAACACAGTCCAGTTCAAAGTGAATGATGTACAGGCCCAACTGCCTGTAAACACACAGTCCAGTTCAAAGTGATGATGACAGGCCCAACTGCTGTAAACACCACAGTCCAGTTCAAAGTGAATGATGACAGGCCCAACTGCCTGTAAACACACAGTCCAGTTCAAAGTGAATGATGACAGGACCAACTGCCTGTAAACACACAGTCCAATTCAAAGTGAATTGGATGACAGCCCAACTGCCTTGTAAAACACACAGTCCAATTCAAAGTGAATGATGACAGGCCCAACTGCCTGTAAACACACATCCAGTTCAAAGTGAATGATGGCAGGTCCTACTGCCTGTAAACACACAGTCCAGTTCAAAGTGAATTGATGACAGGCCCAACTGCCTGTAAACACACACAGTCCAATTCAAAGTGAATGATGACAGGCCCAACTGCCTGTAAACACACAGTCCAATTCAAAGGAATGATGACAGGCCCAACTGCTGTAAACACACAGTCCAGTTCAAAGTGAATGATGGCAGGCCTACTTGCCTGTAAACACACAGTCCAGTTCAAGTGAATGATGACAGGCCCAACTGCCTGTAAACACACAGTCCAATTCAAAGTGAATGATGGCAATGCCCGTGTGGAAAATGCCTTATTTGCTCATGTGCTCTGATTGGCTATGGCTTACCTGTCTGTGTGACGTCCGGTCCTGGACAAGACTGACACGCTTTTGTTCGGTTGAAAATACTGCAGTGTCATTATACACGTTCCTACTCTATATTAATATAGAATTTTCACAAATGCCTTACCCTACATCATTCCCAAACATTATATGAAAAATGTGAAAATGACCATATCTAAGCGCTCACTTTTCCGAAAACTCAAAAAATAAGGCATCATATTGTTCCTGGGTTGTGTGTGTGGCTCCCGAGGTGGTGCAGCGGTCTAAAAGACTGCATCTCAGTGCAAGAGGCACGCTACAGTCCTGGATCAACCAGGCTGCATCACATCTGGCTGTGATTGGGCGATGCACAATTGGCCCAGCATTGTGTCTGGGTTTGGCCGGGGTAGGCCGTCATTGTAAATAAGAATTTGTTCTTAACTGACTTGCCTGGTTAAATAAAATAAAAAATATATGCACATATTTGAATCAGATTCATATGGCTAATAGGCTGCCAGTTCCACTTTAAACTGAGTCTACACAGCTGTAATCAAGCAAGGGTGGCTTCTTTAAGAATCTCAAATACATTTTGACTATTATACATTTTGGGTTACTACATGATTCCATATGTGGTATTTCATAGTTTTAATGTCTTCACTATTATTTACAGATGTAGAAAATAGTTTAAAAATGAAACACTGGAATAGGGTAGCTGTGTTCCAAAACTTTTGTAAATATTCAGACCATTTACTCAGTACTTTGTTGAAGCACCTTTGGCAGCGATTACAGCCTTGAGTCTTCTTGGGTATGACGCTACAAGCTTGGCACACCTGTATTTGGGGAGTTTCTCCCATTCTTCTCTGCAGATCCTCTCAAGCTCTGTCAGGTTAGATGGGGAGCGTCGCTGCACAGCTATTTTCAGGTCTCTCCAGAGATGTTTGATCGGGTTCAAGTCCGGGCTCTGGCAGGGCCACTCAAGGTCATTCAGAGGCTTGTCCCGAAGCCACTCCTGCGTTGTCTTGGCTGTGTGCTGCGGGTCGTTGTCCAGTTGGAAGTTGAACCTTCGCCCCAGTCCGAGGTCCTGAGTTCTCTGGAGCAGGTTTTCATGAAGGATCTCTCCGTACTCTGCTCCGTTCATCTTTCCCTTGATCCTGAAAAGTCTCTCAGTCCCTGCCACTGAAAAACATCCCCACAGCATGATGCTGCCACGACCATGCTTCACCGTAGGAATGGTGCAAGTTTTCCTCCAGATGTGATGCTTGGCATTCAGGCCAAAGAGTTCAATCTTGGTTTTATCAGACCAGGGAATTTGTTTATTATGGTCTGAGACTCATTTAGGTACTTTTTGGCCTAAAATGTTAGCCTAAAATGACATACCCAAATCTAACTGCCTGTAGCTCAGGACCTGAAGGAAACACATTGAAGGGTGTGTAAATGTGAAAGTAATGTAGGAGAATATAACACATTAGATCTGTTAATAGATTAATGCAAAGAAAAAAACATGTATAGGCGCAATTCAGATTTTGGTCAGCAGTGTATGTGCAAAGTTTTAGACTTATCCAATGAACCATTGCGTTTCTGTTCAAAATGTTGTGTCAAGTCTGCCCAAATGTGCTTAATTGGTTTATTAATACATTTTTCAAGTTCATAACTGTGCACTCTCCTCAAACAATAGCATGGTGTTCCTTCACTGTAATAGCTACTGTGAATTGAACAGCGCAGTTAGATTAACAAGAATTTAAGCTTTCTGCCAATATCAGATATGTCTATGTCCTGGGAAATGTTCTTGTTACTTACAACCTCATGCTAATCACATTAGCTCAACCGTCCCACGGGGGAGGACACCGATCCAGTACCTGAGGAGTGGCTTCCGTTTGGCCACTCTACCATAACGGCCTGATTGGTGGAGTGCTGCAGAGATGATTGTCCTTCTGGAAGGTTCTCCCAGCTCCACAGAGGAACTCTGGAGCTTCTTCGTTATCTCCCTGACCAAGGCCTTTCTCCCCCGAATGCTCAGTTTGGCCGGGCGGTCAGCTCTAGGAAGAGTCTTGGTGGTTCCAAACTTCTTCCATTTAAGAATGATGGAGGCCACTGTGTTCTTGGGGACCTTCAATGCTGCAGAAATGTTTTGGTACCCTTCCCCAGATCTGTGCCTCGACACAATCTTGTCTCGGGGGGCTACATGGACAATTCCTTCAACCTCATGGCTTGGTTTTTGCTCTGACATGCACTGTCAACTGTGGGACTTTATATAGACAGGTGTGTGCTTTTCCAAATCATGTCCAATCAATTGAATTTACCACAGGTGGACTCCAATCAAGTTGTAGAAACATTCTTAAGGATGATCAATGGAAACAGGATGCACTTGAGCTCAATTTCGAGTCTCATGGAAAAGGGTCTGAATACTAATATAAATAAGATATTTCAGTTTTTTATTTTAAAACATTTGCTAAAATGTCTTAAATCTTTGTCATTATGGGTTATTGTGTGTAGATTGACGAGGAAAACATTTAATTTAATCCATTTTAGAATAAGTCTGGAACATAACAAAATGTGGAAAAAGGGAAGGGGTCTGAACTTTCCGAATACACCGTAGATCAAATTTGTTTAACAACTTATATGTGACGACTGAGCAACTCCACGAATGTAACCCAGTCATTGGTAGGCCTAGTCCTACTCCCAGTCTCAGTTCAGTGACAACACTTTCCCATGCCGAGCTCCATCGCCACACCGCTGTTAGGGGTTATCCTGAGGTTCTCCCGGTCTCAGAGGAGGTTATATATAAGATGTCACCCCGGCAGACCACTCTTCCCTGAGTGCTGCAGCAAAGACATGCTGATGTGCTGCTCCCAATGATGTATATAAACCCGGAATTGCTGATGCTATGCATTGGCCAATGAGAGTCTTTGAAACCACCAGTCGGCCATATTGGCACTACCCAGAAGAAGCAGTTCTCTGTAGGATGAATTGAATCCTATTAAATGTTAGGATAAAATTACATGTATTTAACTTTTATTTTATTGTTGTATACTTTAAAGTCCAATGCAGCATTTTTTTTTTCTCAATATAAAATTATTTCTGGGCAACAATTAGGTACCTTTAAACAATGTGATTGTTTCAATTCAAATGGTAAAAAATAAACAAAAATTACTATTTCTCAAGAAATAATTTTTCTAGCACTGTCTGGTAGTGGTCTGAGTTGGGAGGGGCAAACTGACAACTAGCTGTTATTGGCAGAGAGGTTTGGATCTCTCTTTCTGGGCCATTAAAGACCCACATCAGAGGAAGTTGCAGCACCTATTTAGAGTAATTCCTGTCCGAGAGAGGAAATTCTCATTTAGGTTCCACCTCGAAGACTGAAGCAGGCTGCTAATACATATTCATGAATTGGGGGTGGGGAATGATGTGGTGATGTCCAAGGGTATCAGAGAAATAACAACAAATAGAGCGCCGACTGACAGCTGTCAGTGTAACTCATTAGCATGCTAAGCTAACCGTAGCCAGCTAATGAAAGTTATTTGAGCACCATTTCAGTTAAGACAGGCATACCGTAAATCAGGTGAACATTTTTATTTCAGAAAAAGAATACCTCAGCTGAATCCTGTCTGTAGTAGCTGTTGTCGTGTTGAGGGTTGACGTTTGTCTGACTCTGTTTTAGCTGTTGTCATGTTGAGGGTTGACGTTTGTCTGACTCTGTAGTAGCTGTTGTCGTGTTGAGGGTTGCCGTTTGTCTGACTCTGTAGTAGCTGTTGTCATGTTGAGGGTTGCCGTTTGTCTGACTCTTGCCACTTGATAATTCCAGTTAAACCGTGTTTGATTCCAGACATCCTTCATGCACCCGGACATTATCAAATGGCTATATTGTTAGTTCTCTCTGTTATAATTTCAGCAAGCTAGATGGCTATACATCACTGCATTACATAGATTACGCAGCGATACATTAATCCATGATCTAAAATGTTCAGTGATATATTAACACTTGATCTAAATTGCAACTCCACCATAGACAGAATGTTGAACGGTTTAGACTGAAACGTATTGAATTACATCGTTGTACAACATCTTCTGGCCATCATCTTTCAGCTCAAAATATAGGATTTCTACTTGTGTGGGCGTTTAAGGAAAATGTTTATATATATATAAACATATATATTATTTTTTCTTTGTTTAGCTAACATAATGCATACTTTAAAATTATATTAAGTTGTCTGTAATAGAATAAACATGGAAAAAAACGAATGTAGACATTAATAAATGCATTTCCGTGGCTTCCAAAATATTTGTATATGATGGTGGGGGAGGGCCAAGATGGAGGCGCGGTGGCTTCAAAACAGCATCCCATGGAACTCACCTAGCGTACATAAATTGTTGGCTGCGTCCATCTCGCCTGGGTGGAGAGTGCTGACACCACATCTTGCGCTTCGGGCTGAAGAATGTGTATAATTGTGAAATGATTGTCTACAAGTCGGAATCCTTAACACTTTGCATTCTACGCCGATATAATAACTTGCAACCTGCGAACAAATATAGAGGGCGTCGCAGTGGTGAAAGTTGCGCGGTCGCAGCAAGTTTTCTGGCTCATGTTTCTCACCCGGTTGGGGACCAAGTGGAGTGGGGAGGGGAGGGGAGGGGGGTGCTAACTCTTCAGTTCGATCGTTTCAACTCACTGGCGCACTTCCACCCACCCGCGCGCATTAACACATTGTTCTCTTTCCATGGGTGTGAAGGACAGGGAATCCTACGACACGACCGCCTGCTGTGCGCAGGCAGTGATAGTCACGGTGAAAAGCTATGATCATGCTCGCTTATAATGATCAGATAACTCTTGCACGTGCTTTCATATCTGGCTGGCTCAGTTCCAACATTAATACAAGATTACGCTTTGCTTAGACTTAAGTGACTTGATAATAAGCAAAACTGACATAGTTTCCTTCTGCACCCTGCCATCAATAGTTGCGGACTCCTCGTAAAATGCAGTTGAAAGGCATATTTTTACTCCTGTCTTTAGGAGCGTTCACCTCTTATTATGTTTACCAGCCCATTCCAGACAAGATAGAGGAGAGATGGAAACTCATGTTGACCGATTGTTTCTTCAGAAGTCTCAGCCACCTGGTAAGAATAATGCAAGAATGGATTTTACAATGAGCTAGAATATTAGTTTTTGATTCAGAAAATATTTGATGCAGACTTATCCTGTGGATGTGTTTTAAATATTGTTGTGAAGTTACTATTATAGAGGGATCGTACTCAAAACTGGGTTTCTCGGGTGTGCGTGGGAGTCATGCCTAAAATATCTTTATTGGCATAATTACATGTATGGTTTTAAGATGTTATTGTTTGACTAGAATTACGTGGTTATTGGCCAGTCCTTTGGCACGGTAAATAGACTTGGTAAATAGCCTAGTAGGCTATAGCCTAGTAAATGGATTCCGCTGAGATTGATGTGTACATGCAGACATGCTAAATGACAGTTACACCAGATTATGTCAAACGCTAATCCAGGTATTGTAATCTTACTCACCTGTTCTAATTATAGACCCTATTAAGAAAAGCGCTGGTGTATTTATGAACGGAAGAATACCAAACTGTTTATACCCCAGCATGCATGACACCAGAGGTGTTTATCGATTTAGATATCATATAATTCAACATTGTATTTATTATTTCAAATGATAAAATATAAAAAATGTGTTGAAACCAGGCTAAATTTCTTCTAACTAGAATTATTCATTATTATTGTTTTGTGGAAAAATGCTCAATATCCCCATTGTAACTGCTTATTAAGCAGACAATATTGCACTCAGTCCAGGTTAAGTGAGAGAAGTGAAACAAATGTATTTTGATCATGGGGGTCAAGGGGTTGAACTTCCCCTGGTATTCAGTCACCTATTTTTATTACATTTTGACAACTTAATTATCCACGGTCATACCTGTCTTTGTCCAAGAGTAAGGACCATGCCTTTTCTGGTGCATATTTGTCCGGTGCATGGCACGCATATAAATACAGTACCAACAGGCAGTGGTGGATTTAGGGATAGGCGACATGGGCAGCCGCCCAGGGCGGCACCTTGCCGGGGGGCAGCATGGGGCGCCCGCACAAAAAAATGGTGTGGTGAATGGTGACATTTATGTGATTGGTTTTCTATCACTCATTTGCACGTCAGGTCAATGATATCATGTCACCGTGTGGGACTGTGGGTCAATTAACCTTGTCGGAGTGGGCGCCCTGATTCTAGTTTGTGAGCTAGGCAGGCTACTGCCTGGGAAGGTCTCCCACTCAGAAGTACGAGATGGGGAGGAGGGCGGGCGTAGGTTGACCTTGGGTCTCCCCACTGGAAGCCCGAGGTAGGGGGAGTGGGGGAATCTATCAAATAGTGCACCTCTAACTTTGTACAATGCAATTTTTACTAATGCAATTAGTAAAAACAGTCACACTACGAAATAAGAATAATATACACCCAGTCTTCACACCACCAAGGTGAAATGGTGTAGTCTTGACACTTGGTTGACAGTGTTGGGGGATGGGTAATGCATTGATGCTCGAGTGCCAAATCAACACAAATTAGTTTCTATTTGTCTTTGCTACTTCTTTTTGATATTTATATTTATATCGTTTTAAATGTTATGATCATTTATTTCTGTTGGTCCAAATGTCTGAATAAAAATTACAGTTAGTGCAGAATGGTGATTTTTGTTTTTTGGGTGGAGGGGGCGCTGAAGGGGGGGTTGGCCCAGGGAGCCATACAAGCTAGAACCGCCACTGCCAACAGGGAACCTTGATTGAGTGGATTTATGAGGAAAAGTAGTGTAACAACTCAGATAAGGCAAATGTCATTTGAAATCATCTACCCAGGTTTACTGGGACCTGGTTGCACGGATAGACGCGCAAGACCCTTTCTCCTCCTATACATGGTCAGAGCAGAATAGGTCAGCTCTGAGACCACCGTCTGGCTAGAAAGTTACAACGTTACGCTAGGCACGGAGCTAGCAGCTTACCCTCCCCAAACCCTGATACATAAGGAGGTAACACAACACTTTAAGATCAGTGGATTTAGGGGGCGACATCATCCTACTCTGGGGAGCACAGAGAGTGGATGAGGACATCTCAGTAGTCAGCTGATTGGCCTCAGTCAACTCCTTGCCATTTTTCTATTGGTATTGGAATCATAAAGAATCCTATAAGACAAAACCATATAGGATAGAATCTCATAGAGTCCAATAGGACTGGTTCCAAAATCTGATAGAACCTTTCTATTGGATTCTAATTGGAATCAAATTGGATTTTTGTTTCGGAATCCTATAGGTTCCTATCAGATGTCAATGTTTTTTTATTTCTCCTATAGGATTTCTATTAACGTTGTCAATGGGAATCGTATAGATATTTACATTATATTCTACAGGATTTATCTTCTAAACTTGGCTATACATTATAGTTAACTTGGCTGCTTAAAATATGAGGAACCCACCCTCCAAACCTCTTAGACAATTATTCATGAAGGTGAAACTTGAACTATAATAACATCATAAGCAACCAATATTGTACTGCCACCCTTGCAACTTGTAATGGTGACCATATAGTGGGGAACCGCCGGCAATGTCCCCTCTATCATCCCCCCAAGGTCCAGAGGGGAGACAGGAGGGGAGGGAGACGGGATGGTACAACCCTGGAAGGGAAGAAGGGAGTGGGGGACAAGGGGGAGGCAGGAGGGGAGGGAAGGAGACGGGGTGGTACACCCCTGGAAGGGAGGAAGGGAGTGGGGGACGGAGGGGGAGGAGGCGGGATGGTACAACCCTGGGTATGAAGGAGTGGGGGGAGGAGTCCATTATCTTTGGGTTTTTATTTTCCTCTCCCAACATAAAGAGAGTCAAGGTAACATTCTCTGTCCCTCTCCCTACATAAAGAGAGTCAAGGTAGCATTCTCTGTCCCTCTCCCTACATAAAGAGAATCAAGGTAACATTCTCTGTTCCTCTCTCCAGTCATTAAAGAGAGTCAAGGGTAGCATTCTCTGTTCCTCTCCCTACATAAGAGAGTTAAAGGTAGCATTCTTGTTCCTCTCCCTACATAAGAGAGTAAAGGTAGCATTCTCTGTTCTCTTCCCTAACATAGGAGGTAAAGGTAACATTCTTGTCCTCTCCCTACATAAAGAAGAGTCAAGGTAACATCCTCTGTTCTCTCCCTACCATAAAGAGAGTAACGGGTAAATTCTCTGTTCCTCTCCCAACCTAAAGAGAGTAAAGGTAACATTCTCTGTTCCTCTCCCTACATAAAGAGAGTAGGTAACATTCTCTGTGCCTCTCCCAACCTAAAGAGAGTAAGGTAACATTCTCTGGTCCTCTCCCAACCTAAAGAGAGTAAAGGTAACATTCTCTGTGCCTCTCCCAACCTAAGAGAGAGTAAAGGTAACATTCTCTGGTCCTCTCCCAACCTAAGAGAGTAAGGTAACATTCTCTGGCCTCTCTCCAACCTAAAGAGAGTAAAGGTAACATTCTCTGTTCTCTCCTACATAAAAAGAGTAAAGGTAACATCCTCTGTTCCTCTCCCTACATAAAGAGAGTAAAGTACCATTCTTCTTGTTCCTCTCCCAACATAAAAAGGAGTAAAGGTAACATCCTCTGTTCCTCTCCCTACATAAAAGAGAGTAAAGGTAATTCTCTGTTCCTCTCCCTACATAAAAGAGTAAAGGTAACATTCTCTGTCCTCTCCCCACTAAAAAGAGTAAAGGTAACATCTCTGTTTCTCTCCCTACATAAAGAGAGTAAAGGTAACATTCTCTGTTCCTCTCCTACATAAAGAGTAAGGTAACATTCTCTGTTCTCTCCCTACATAAAGAGAGTAAAGGTAACATTCTCTGTTCCTCTCCACATAAAAGAGTAAAGGTAACATTCTCTGTTCCTCTCCCAACCTAAAGAGAGTAAAGGTAACATTCTCTGTTCCTCTCCCAATAAAGAGAGTAAAGGTAACATTCTCTGTTCCTCTCCCAACTAAAGAGAGTAAAGGTAACATTCTCTGTTCCTCTCCCCTAAAGAGAGTAAAGGTAACATTCTCTGTTCCTCTCCCAACTAAAGAGAGTAAAGGTAACATTCTCTGTTCCTCTCCCACATAAGAGAGTAAAGGTAACATTCTCTGTTCCTCTCCCAACATAAAGAGAGTAAAGGTAATTCTCTGTTCCTCTCCCTACAAAGAGAGTAAAGGTAACATCCTGTCTCTGTTCTTCCTCTCCCAACTAAAGAGAGTAAAGGTAACATTCTCTGTTCCTCTCCCACTAAAGAGAGTAAAGGTAACATTCTCTGTTCCTCTCCCTACATAGAGAGTAAAGGTAAGCATTCTCTGTTCCTCTCCCAACCTAAAAGAGAGGTAAAGGTACATTCTCTGTCCTCCTCCTACATAAAGGAGAGTAAAGGTAACATCTTCCATCATTGGTCCTCTCCCAACCTAAAGAGAGTAAAGGTAACATTCTCTGTACCTCTCCCAACCTAAAGAGAGTAAAGGTAGCATTCTCTGTTCCTCTCCCAACATAAAGAGAGTAAAGGTAGCATTCTCTGTTCCTCTCCCAACATAAAGAGAGTAAAGGTAACATTCTCTGTTCCTCTCCCTATTCATCCCCCTGCATTTGTTTTGTACACTGCTGCTACTCACTGTTTATTATCTATGCATAGTCACTAAGGCCCTACCTACATGTACAAATGACCTCTAACCTGTACCCCAGCACACTGACTCGGTACCGGTATCCCCTGTATATAGCCTCGTTATTGTTATGTTATTGTTATTATTTTACTTTAGTTTATTTTGTAAATATTTTCTTAACTCTTCTTGAACTGCACTGTTGGTGAAGGGCTTGTAAGTTAGCGTTTCACGGTAAAGTCTACACTTGTTGTATTTCAGCGCATGTGACAAATAGCGTTTGATTTGATTATCCTAACATAAAGAGGGTAAAGAGGACATCCTCTTCTTTTCTATGCATAGCTGACTATTATATATTAAATGAAATAAATGGCTATATCTTTGTTTTACTGTACCTAAAAAACATATTTATTCATAGGCAATGTAAAGATGCTGTGCATTCAAAATATTGTGTTATTTTAACATTGATTCCGTTGAGGTTGATGTGTACATGCAGACATGCTGAATGACAGTTACAGCAGATTATGTCAAACGGTAATCCAGGTATTGTAATCCTGCTGATCTGTTCTAATTATAGACCCTATGAAGAAAATGGATGCTGTATTTATGGACGGAAGACCACTGTTTATACGCCCAGCATGTCCCCAGAGATGTTTTACTTATGTGGACACGATATACAGTGTTACATTTAACACTTTCTGATGTGACCATCTCAAATCGTGTTTAAAAAAAAAAATAATACCTTTCAAAGTGTTGATAAACTAGGATGTTGAAGTATGGGATTGTCAAATAAAAAGCTATGTATTTTCAAAAAGAATGAAACATTTTTATGATAAAACTTTCACTTAGGCAGGCAGTCACTTGGTGAAGGCTACAGGACTGAAAGCCATTTGAATGTAATAATTATGTCTCTGTCACTAGCAAACACAGCCATGGGTGGTACTAGCACCTCTGAAAATGGTGGTACTGGCATCCTTTTAAATACATATGCAAATAAGGCTTTACACGCTACAGTGTTTAACAATACCCCCCAAAAAACAAATTACTGTGACACCACAGGTGTTAATTCCCTAACACTGAAATCTGCAAGTCACAATATGCTGGCTTGCAAAGTGTTATATAATTCCAATTGGAATCCAGCCAGAGATAGCCAACAATTTGAACTTTTAATCAACCGCAACTGCAGTTAGAGTGACTGTCAATGTAGGGAAGGTTGATAAATGACACTTCTTAACCATCTAAACCACAACAACCATTTCAATAACGTGTGGTAAAAGTCCAACCACTTACAGATAGATTTAGTTTAGAAAAATGTATATTATTTATCATTGTGTAGTATAATATCAATGAATCAATGTGCATGCAGACACCTATATATTAAAACCAACTGTTGTAAAAATCAACCTGCAACAAAGGATGCTGAGAAATATGATAATGAGGCTTCTCCCATGTCTTTATCACTCTGAGTTAACAGGAAATGAACTCAACACAGTCGAGTAACAACAACACCACTCGGTGGTGATTCCACTGCGATTCAAGTAACACTTCATTTATTCCCCGAAGGTGGTGTAAATTACCATCCAACTGGTATTAATCCAACTAGACTCAACACTCAGATATGACACTGGTGTGACACCCCACTAACTCAACGACTCGATATGACCCACTGCGTGATGAATCCCCTCTAGACTTCAACACTCAGATATGACACTGGCGTGTGAACCCTCTAGACTCAACACTCAGATATGACACTGGTGTGAACCCCACTAGACTCAACACTCAGATATGACACTGGTGTGAACCACCTAGACTCAACACTCAGATATGACACTGGTGTGAACCACACTAGACTCAACACTCAGATTGATAGTGGTGTGAACCCTCTCTAGACTCAACACTCAGATATGACACTGGTGTGAACCCCACTAGACTCAACACTCGGATATGACACTGGTGTGAACCCCTCTAGACTCAACACTCAGATGTAACACTGGTGTGAACCCAACTAGACTCAACACTCAGATATGACACTGGTGTGAACCCCACTAGACTCAACACTCAGATATAACACTGGTGTGAACCCCACTAGACTCAACACTCAGATACGACCACTGCGTGTGAACCCCACTAAGACTCAACACTCAGATATGATAGTGGTGTGAACCTCTCTAGACTCAACACTCAGATATGACACTGGTGTGAACCCCACTAGACTCAACACTCAGATACGACACTGGTGTGAACCCCACTAGACTCAACACTCAGATATTGACACTGGTGTGAAACCCCACTAGACTCAACACTCAGATATGACAGTGGTGTGAACCCCACTAGACTCAACACTCAGATATGACACTGGTGTGAACCCACTAGACTCAACACTCATGATATGACCATGGTGTGAAACCCCACTAGACTCAACACTAAGATATAAACACTGGTGTTGAACCCCACTAGACTCAACACTCAGATATGACAGTGGTGTGAACCCCACTAGACTCAACACTCAGATATGACACTTGGTGTGAACCCCACTAGACTCAACACTCAGATATGACACTGGTGTGACCCCACTAGACTCAACACTCAGATATGACACTGGTGTGAACCCCACTAGACTCCAACACTCAGATTATGACACTGGTGTGAACCCCACTAGACTCAACACTCAGATATGACACTGGTGTGAACCCCACTAGACTCAACACTCAGATATGACACTGGTGTGAACCCTCTAGACTCAACACTCAGATATGACAGTGGTGTGAACCCACTAGACTCACACTCAGATATGACACTGGTGTGAACCCCACTAGACTCAACACTCAGATATGACACTGGTGTGAATCAACTAGACTCAACACTCAGATATGACATGGTGTGAGCCCCACTAGACTCAACACTCAGATATAACACTGGTGTGAACCCCACTAGACTCAACACTCAGATATGACAGTGGTGTGAACCCACTAGACTCAACACTCAGATATGACACTGGTTGAACCCACTAGACTCAACACTCAGATATGACACTGGTGTGAATCCAACTAGACCCAACTCTCAGATATAACACTGGTGTGAACCCCACAGACTCAACACTCAGATATGACAGTGGTGTGAACCCACTAGACTCAACACTCAGATATGACACTGGTGTGAACCCCACTAGACTCAACACTCAGATATGACACTGGTGTGAATCCAACTAGACCCAACTCTCAGATATAACAACTCGGTGTGAACCCCACTAGACTCAACACTCAGATATGACAGTGGTGTGAACCCCTCAGAACTCAACACTCAGATATGACACTGGTGTGAACCACACTAGACTCAACACTCAGATATGACACTGCATAATACTTTTATCTCAACACCGAGATTTTAACACCCGCAAATTTGCTTGTAGGAGGAGAAAGGGTCTGTTGCCCACCTGTTTGGGTAGATGATTTCAAATGTACATTTGTTTTTTGTTTTTTCTGAGTTCTTGTGCTACCTTTCCAAGTGCTGAGCGATTAACCAACATTTCTGTTATTTTCATTTTTTTTAAACAACTAATTGACGCATGTCGGTTCAATTATTTGAATTCCATTTCGTTCTGTTTTTTTTCTTGAGCTCTATACGCTGTTTCTCTAGAGATAATCGGATCAAGGCCGAACTGTGCAAGTGTAGTTGGGAGTTGTAGTTTCCAACAGGCCAATATTGTACATAGTTTAGCTCAGAAAATTTTGGTAATTAACTACAATGACCATAATCCATTACGCGCCTACTTTCCGGTCTGTATGCGGTAAGAACTCATGAGTGGGATAGAGAGGAATTGCTTCGCGAGTATGAAAATACCATGAAATACATGGTCTAAGTGACTGATAGTTGGTATTCAGCAGTCATAAAAGTATGTCTTATTTACATTGAAGAACAAACAAATAGTGGTTTTGTCAGACAGCAGCTATATAGAGATCAGATGATGACTCAGACAGCAGCTCTATAGAGATCAGATGATGACTCAGCAGGCAGCTCTATAGAGATCAGATGATGACTCAGACAAGCAGCTCTATAGAGATCAGATGATGACTCAAGACAGCAGCTTATAGAGATAGTGATGACTCAGACAGCAGCTTCTATAGAGATCAGATGATTGACTCAGACAGCAGCTCTATAGAGATCAGATGATGACTCAGACAGCAGCTCTATAGAGATCAGATGATGACTCAGACAGCAGCTCTATAGAGATCAGATGATGACTCAGACAGCAGCTCTATAGAATCGATGATGACTCAGACAGCAGCTCTATAGAGATCAGATGGATGACTCAGACAGCAGCTCTATAGAGATAGGATGTGACTCAGACAGCAGCTCTATAGAGATCAGATGATGACTCAGACAGCAGCTCTATAGAGATCAGATGATGACTCAGACAGCAGCTCTATAGAGATCAGATGATGACTCAAGACAGCAGCTCTATAGAGATCAGATGATGACTCAGACAGCAGCTCTATAGAGATCAGATGGTGACTCAGACAGCAGCTCTATAGAGATCAGAGATGACTAGACAGCAAGCTCTATGGAGAGATCAGATGATGACTCAGACAGCAGCTCTATAGAGATGCAGATGAGACTCGACAGCAGCTCTTAGAGATCAGATGATGACTCAGACAGCAGCTCTATAGAGATCAGATGATGACTCAGACAGCAGCTCTATAGAGATAGATGATGACTCAGACAGCAGCTCTATAGAGATCAGATGATGACTCAGACAGCAGCTCTATAGAGATCAGATGATGACTCAGACAGAGCTCTATAGAGATCAGTGGTTGACTCAGACAGCACTCTATAGAGATTCAGATGGTGACTCAGACAGCAGCTCTATAGAGTAGAGGTGACTGCAAGCACTCTATAGAGATCAAATGACTCAGACAGCAGCTCTTAGAGATCAGATGGTGACTCAGACAGCCAGCTCTATAGAGATCAGATGATGACTAGACAGCAGCTCTATAGAGATCAGATGATGACTCAGACAGCAGCTCTTAGAGTCAGATGTGACTCAGACAGCAGCTCTATAGAGATCAGATGATGACTCAGACAGCAGCTCTATAAGATCAGAATGATGACTCAGACAGCAGCTCTATAGAGATCAGATTGATGACTCAGACAGCAGCTCTATAGAGATCAGAGAGTGATGACTCAGACAGCAGCTCTTAGAGATCAGATGATGACTCAGGACAGCAGCTCTATAGAGATCAGATGATGACTCAGACAGCAGCTCTATAGAGATCAGATTGATGACTCAGACAGCAGCTATAGAGATAGAGATGACTCAGAAGCAAGCTCTTAGAGATCAGATGACTCAGACAGCAGCTCTATAGAGATCAGATGATGACTCAGACAGCAGCTCGATAGAGATCAGATGATGATCTAGACAGCAGCTCTATAGAGATACAGATGATGACTCAGACAGCAGCTCTATAGAGATAGATGATGACTCAGACAGCAGCTCTATAGAGATTCAGATGATGACTCAGACAGCAGCTCTATAGAGATAGATGGTGACTCAGACAGCAGCTCTAGTAGAGATCAGATGATGACTCAGACAGCAGCTCTATAGAGATCGATGAAGTGACTTCAGACAGCCAGCTCTATAGAGATCAGATGATGACTCGACAGCAGCTCATAGAGATCAGCGATGACCAAGACAGAGCAGCTCTATAGAGATAAGATGATGACTCAGACAGCAGCTCTTAGAGATGTCAGATGAGGACTCAGACAGCAGCTCTATAGAGATAGACGATGACTCAGACAGCAGCTCTATAGAGATAGATGATGACGCAGACAGCAGCTTATAGAGATCAGAGATGACTCAGACAGCAGCTCTGTAGAGGATCAGATGAGGACTCAGACAGCAGCTCTATAGAGATCAGATGTGACTTCAGACAGCAGCTCTATAGAGATAGATGATGACTCAGACAGCAGCTCTATAGAGATCAGATGATGACTCAGACCAGCAAGCTCGATGTAGAGCACAGATGATGACTCAGACAGCAGCTCTATAGAGATCAGATGATTGACTCAGACAGCAGCTCTGGTAGAGATCAGATGATGACTCAGACAGCAGCTCTATAGAGATCAGATGATACTCAGACAGCAGCTCTATAGAGATTGCAGTCGAGGACTCAGGCAGCAGCTCTGTAGAGATCAAATGATGACTCAGACAGCAGCTCTATAGAGATCAGATGGTGACTCAGACAGCAGCTCTATAGAGATCAGATGATGATTCAGACAGCAGCTCTATAGAGATCAGATGAAGACTTGGAATGAAATAATAAAGTCATCAAATAAAACTAATGTAATAAACACAACACTGAAATATTTAATTAAAGTGAATAAATGAATGTTAATAAGTGATAAGCAGTTATGGACAGTCCCTACCATCATGGGACTTGTATTAATAGTTTTAGTCTGTGTTGTTACAACATTCAACCCAGATAATTCATAGTGGATTTCATGTCAATAAAAATAAATTCAATATATTTTTTTAATAATGGAACCGAAACTGGACCGACCTTCATAAAGCACAAATCATTAACGTTTCCTTCAAAATCAACCCAATCAACGTTCTCTGTTGATATTTATCTGGGTGCCATTCACCGGCCAAAATGTGTCAGAAAAGGCTTGACCTTCTGCGAGACAGGCATGAGCGTGGATAATGAAGTTGTCGAGATTTAATACAAAATCGCTGACTGAATACCTGACGAAGTTTACCCCATGGTACACATGATAAAAAAATCTATTTAGGTCAATTCTCTCACTCAACCGGGACGGAGTGAAATATTGTCTGCTTTATACTGTATAATCATTTGGAGATAATATTTTAGTTGATTCTTCTAGACTGAACAACATTTTTATCTGGACCCTGTTCAATGGGGATATTGAGCATTAAACAATTATAATAATGATTAATAATTCTAGTTGCAAGCTTACAGCAGAATAGGTCAGCTCTGAGACCACCGACTGGCTAGAACGTTACAACGTTACGCTAGACACAGGGCTAGCAGCTTACCCTCCCCAAACCCTGATACATAAGGAGGTAACACAACACTTTAAGATCAGTGGATTTAGGGGCGACATCATCCTACTCTGGGGAGCACAGGGAGTGGATGAGGAGATCTCAGTAGTCAGCTGATTGGCCCCAGTCAACTCCTTGCCCAGCCCTGAGCCCAGTTGAATAACACAGCTTAACTGTTTCTCTTAAGGTTTAACCTTAAGGAATAATTATCCCTTACCTAAGAGAATAGTTGAAAGACGTGTTATGCAACTGGGTCCTTAGCCTCCCCACCACAGCATGTTATGACTGGGCCACTGGTGGACAGCTGTAGGCTTCTGGTGGACAGCTGGGGGCTTCTGGTGGACAGCTGGAGGCTTCTGGTGGACAGCTGGAGGCTTCTGGTGGACAGCTGGAGGCTTCTGGTGGACAGCTGGAGGCTTCTGTTGGACAGCTGGAGGCCTCTGTTGGACAGCTGGGGCCTCTGTTGGACAGCTGGGGCCTCTGTTGGACAGCTGGGACCTCTGTTGGACAGCTGGGGCCTCTGTTGGACAGCTTGGGCCTTCTGGGGCCTCTGTTGACAGCTGGGCCTCTGTCTGGACCAGCTGGTGGGCCTCTGTTGGACAGCTTGGGGCTCTGTTGGACAGCTGGGGCCTCGTTCTGGGTCTGTTGGACAGCTGGGGCCTCTGTTGGACAGCTGGAACCCTCTGCTGTAGATTCTCCCTGGTGGACAGCTGGAACCCTCTACTGTAGATTCTCCCTGGTGGACAGCTGGAACCCTCTACTGTAGATTCTCTCTGGTGGACAGCTGGAACCCTCTTACTGTAGATTCTCTCTGGTGGACAGCTGGACCCTCTACTGTAGATTCTCTCTGGTGACAGCTGGAACTATGTAATCTCTGGGGCTGGAACCCTCTACTGTAGATTCTCCTTGGTGGACAGCTGGAACCCTCTACTGTAGATTCCTCTGGTGGACAGCTGGAACCCTCTACTGTAGATTCTCTCTGGTGGACAGCTGGAACCTCTACTGTAGATTCTCTCTGTGGACAGCTGGAACCCTCTACTGTAGATTCTCTCTGGTGGACAGCTGGAACCCTCTATGTAGATTCTCTTGGTGGACAGCTGGAACCCTCTACTGTATATTCTCTCTGGTGGACAGCTGGAACCCTCTACTGTAGATTCTCTCTGGTGGACAGCTGGAACCCTCTACTGTAGATTCTCTCTGGTGGACAGCTGGAACCCTCTACTGTAGATTCTCCCTGGTGGACAGCTAGAACCTCTACTGTATATTCTCTCTGGTGGACAGCTGGAACCCTCTACTGTAGATTCTCTCTGGTGGACAGCTGGAACCCTCTACTGTAGATTCTCTCTGGTGGACAGCTGTAACCCTCTACTTTAGATTCTCTCAGGTGGACAGCTGGAACCCTCTACTGTAGATTCTCTCTGGTGGACAGCTGATAACCCTCTACTGTAGATTCCCTCTGGTGGACAGCTGGAACCTCTACTGTAGATTCCCTCTGGTGGACAGCTGGAACCCTCTACTGTATATCTCTCTGGTGGACAGCTGGAACCCTCTACTGTAGATTCTCTCTGGTGGACAGCTGGAACCCTCTACTCTAGATTCTTTCTGGTGGACAGCTGGAACCCTCTACTGTAGATTCTCTCTGGTGGACAGCTGGAACCCTCTACTGTAGATTCTCTCTGGTGGACAGCTGGAACCCTCTACGTAGATTCTCCCCGTGGACAGCTGGAACCCTCTACTGTAGATTCTCCCCGGTGGACAGCTGGAACCCTCTACTGTAGATTCTCCTTGGTGGACAGCTGGGTTCTTGGTGGACAGCTGTGGGCTTCTGGTGGACAGCTAGAACCCTCTACTGTAGATTCTCTCTGGTGGACAGCTGGAACCCTCTACTGTAGATTCTCTGGTGGACAGCTGGAACCCTCTACTGTAGATTCTCTCTGTGGACAGCTGGAACCCTCTACTGTAGATTCTCTCTGGTGGACAGCTGGAACCCTCTACTGTAGATTCTCTCTGGTGGACAGCTGGAACCCTCTATTGTAGATTCTCCCTGGTTGACAGCTGGAACCTCTACTGTAGATTCTCTCTGGTGGACAGCTGGAACCCTCTACTGTAGATTCTCCCTGGTGGACAGCTGGAACCCTCTACTGTAGATTCTCCCTGGTGGACAGCTGGAACCCTCTATGTAGATTCTCTCTGGTGGACAGCTGGAACCCTCTGCTGTAGATTCTCCCTGGTGGAAGCTGGAACCCTCTACTGTAGATTCTCCTCTGTGGACAGCTGGAACCCTCTACTGTAATTCTCTCTTGTGGACAGCTGGAACCCTCTACTGTAGATTCTCTCTGGTGGACAGCTGGAACCCTCTACTGTAGATTCTCATTGGTGGACAGCTGGGCTCTGGTGGACAGCTGTGGGCCTTCTGGTGGACAGCTAGAACCCTCTACTGTAGATTCTCTTCTGGTGGACAGCTGGAACCCTCTACTGTAGATTCTCTGGTGGACAGCTGGAACCCTCTACTGTAGATTCTCTCTGGTGGACAGCTGGAACCCTCTACTGTAGATTCTCCCTGGTGGACAGCTGGAACCCTCTACTGTAGATTCTTTCTGGTGGACAGCTGGAACCCTCTACTGTAGATTCTCTCTGGTGGACAGCTGGAACCCTCTACTATAGTTCTCTCTGTGGACAGCTGGAACCCTCTACTGTAGATTCTCTCTGGTGGACAGCTGGAACCCTCTACTGTAGATTCTCCCTGGTGGACAGCTAAAACCCTCTACTGTAGATTCTCTCTGGTGGACAGCTGGGCCTATGGTGGACAGCTGGGGGCCCTCTGGTGGACAGCTGGGGCCTCTGGTGGACAGCTGGGGCCTCTGGTGGACAGCTGGAACCCTCTACTGTAGATTCTCTCTGGTGGACAGCTAGAACCTCTTACTGTAGATTCTCTCTTGGTGGACAGCTGGAACCCTCTACTTGTAGATTCTCTCTGGTGGAAAGCTGGAACCCTCTACTGTAGATTCTCTCTGGTGGACAGCTGGAACCCTCTACTGTAGATTCTCTCTGGTGGACAGCTAGAACCCTCTACTGTAGATTCTCTCTGGTGGACATGACTCAGGGGAAAGCCCTTTAATCCCCTGCTTGTTCCTCTCCTGTTTAGATTGCATGTTTATGTAATGATCATCTGATTCCCTCAGATTTGAAACAGACTCCTTTTTCTTTATTTTTATCGATACATATCTCTCTTTCTCTCTCTCCCTCTGTTTTTGTCCAACCTCCCATCATCCCTCATAACTGTATGCCATTTTCTTTCTCTCTATCTCTGCTTCTCTCTCTACCTCTCTGCTCCAACATGCCTCTGCATCTCTCTCTGCAGGCAGACTTCAGTGAGCTGCTGGGGTTGAAGGACTACATGGGGGTGATGATGTTCATCACGTTCGCTGAGCGTGTGTTCCCCGTGTCAGACCAACGTGTGCACGTTACAGAGGAGCTGTTTGATGGGGTGGAGGTGGTGGTGTACCAGCCCAAACTGCAGGGCGGCGACACCGAGCTGAGGAGAGCAGTCATATACCTGCACGGAGGAGGATGGTGCCTGGGCAGCGCCAGTGAGTAGCCATTAGGTTCTTGGTAATTAATCCATCTACCAAGCAAGCAATTAGTCAAGGCGTATATCTATACAGTATATCCATCCATCCACTGATCCATTCACCCACATCCATCCATCCACTCATTGCTGCGGGTGATTCTTTGATCCACCTCTACGCAGACGACACCATTCTGTATACATCTGGCCCTTCTTTGGACACTGTGTTAACAAACCTCCAAACGAGCTTCAATGCCATACAACACTCCTTCCGTGGCCTCCAACTGCTCTTAAACACTAGTAAAACTAAATGCATGCTCTTCAACCGTTCGCTGCCCGCACCCGCCCACTTGCCCGCCTAGCATCACCTCTCAGGACGGTTCTGACTTAGAATATGTGGACAACTACAAATACCTAGGTGTCTGACTAGACTGCAAACTCTCCTTCCAGACTCATATTAAGCATCTCCAATCCAAAATTAAATATAGGATCGGCTTCCTATTTCGTAACAAAGCCTTCTTCACTCATGCTGCCAAATATACCCTCGTAAAACGGACTATCCTACCCATCCTTGACCTCGGCAATGTAATTTACAAAATAGCCTCCAACACTCTACTCAGCAAATTGGATTCAGTCTATCACAGTGCCATCTGTTTTGTCACCAAAGCCCCATATACCACCCACCACTGCGACCTGTATGCTCTAGTCGGCTGGTCCTCGCTACATATTCGTCGCCAGACCCACTGGCTCCAGGTCATCTATAAGTCTTTGTTAGGTAAAGCTCCGCCTTATCTCAGCTCACTGGTCACCATAGCAACACCCACTCGTAGCACACGCTCCAGCAGGTATATTTCACTGGTCATCACCAAAGCCAACACTTCCTTTGGCCACCTTTCCTTCCAGTTCTCTGCTGCCAATGACTGGAACGAAATGCAAAAATCATTGAAGTTGGAGACTTATATCTCCCTCACTATCTTTAAGTATCAGCTGTCAGAGCAGCTTACCGATAGCTACAGCTGTAGACAGCCCATCTGTAAATAGCCCACCCCATCTACCTACTTCATCCCCATATTGTTTTTATTTACTTTTCTGCTCTTTTGCACACCAGTATTTCTACTTGCACATCATCATCTGCACATCTATCACTCCAGTGTTAATTTGCTAAATTGTAATTACTTCGCTACTATGGCCTATTTATTGCCTTACCTCCTCTAGCCATTTGCACACACTGTATACAGATTTTTCTATTGTTTTATTGACAGTACGTTTGTTTATTCCATGTGTAACTCTGTTGTTTTTGTCGCACAGCTTTGCTTTATCTTGGCCAGGTCGCAGTTGTAAATGAGAACTTGTCCTCAACTGGCCTACCTGGTTAAATAAAAGTGAAAAAAAACAATTAATTCATCCATGCACCTACCCGTCCACAATGTAATGTCGGAGAGGTTCAGTGGGCTGAATGTCGGCTCTGGGAACCGAGCCAAGAAATAACCAGAGGCCCAAGCGATATGGGGGAAGGGAATGGGCCGGGTATATGCAAATTAAAGCTGCAATGTCACTTTTTGGGCGACCTGACCAAATTCAGATAGAAATGTACGTTATAGATCTGTCATTCTTATTGAAAGCAAGTCTAATAAGCGGTAAATCTGTCCTATGTGCTCTATTAGCACCACGTCTGTAGCCATGGAGTGCTTTGAAAGGCGGGTCATGGCTCACATCAACACCATCATCCCGGAAGCCCTAGACTCACTCCAATTCGCATACCGCACCAACAGATCCACAGGTGACGCAATCTCAATTGCACTCCTCACTGCTCACCTGTACAAGAGGAACACCTACAGTGTTCATTGACTACAGATCAGCGTTCAACACCATAGTGCCCTCAAAGCTCATCACTAAGCTAAGGACCCTGGGACTAAACACCTCTCTCTGCAACTGGATCCTGGACTTCCTGACGGGCCGCCCCCAGGTGGTGAGGGTAGGCAACAACACATCTGCCAAGCTGATCCTCAACACGGGGGCCCCTTAGGGGTGCGTGCTCAGTCCCCTCCTGTACACCCTGTTCACCCACGACTGCTTGGCCAAGCACGACTCCAACACCATCATTAAGTTTGCTCACGACACAACAGTGGTAGTCCTGATCACCGACAACGATGAGACAGCCTATGGGGAGGAGGTCAGAGACCTGGCAGTGTGGGGCCAGGACAACAACCTCTCCCTCAAAGTGAGTAAGACAAAGAAGTTGATCGTGGACAACAGGAAAAGGAGGACCGAACATGCCCCCATTCACATCAACAGGGCTGTAGTAGAGCAGGTTGAGAGATTCAAGTTCCTTGGTGTCCACATCACCAACAAACTATCATGATCCAAACACACCAAGACAGTCGTGAAGAGGGCACGCCAACACCTTTTCCCCCTCAGGAGACTGAAAATATTTGGCATGGGTCCCATGATCCTCAAAAAGTTTTACAGCTGCACCATCGAGAGCATCCTGACCGGTTGCATCACTGCCTGGTATGGCAACTGCAAGGCATCTGACCGTAAGGCTCTACAGAGGGTAGTAATACAATATTTTTTACCTACAGTACCGGTCAAGTTTTAGAACACGTACTTATTCAAGGGTTTTTCTATATTTTTACTATTTTCTACATTGTAGATTAATAGTGAAGACATCAACACTATGAAATAACACATGGAATAATGTAGTAATCAAAAAAAGTGTTAAACAAAATATATTTTATATTTGAGATTCTTCAAATAGTCACCCTTTGCCTTGATGATAGCTTTGTACACTCTTGGCATTCTCTCAACCATCTTCAACTGGAATGCCTTTTCAGCAGTCTTGAAGGAGTTCCCACACTTGTTGGCTGCTTTTCCTTCACTCTGCGGTCCAACTCATCCCAAACCATCTGAATTGATTTGAGGTCAGGTGATTGTGGAGGCCAGGTCATCTGATGCAGCACTCCATCATTCTCCTTCTTGGTCAAATAGCCCTTACACAGCCTGGAGGTGTGTTTTGGGTCATTGTCCTGTTGAAAAACAAATGATAGTCCCACTAAGCGCAAACCAGAAGGGATCATGCCGCCAGTATATAAGTTATATCATTATTTCATAATGGTACAATGGTTCTCTACACTTTACTTGCTTGTTTTGTCACATAAACTGAAATTAGGCAAACTATTCACATTTTAGCAACCGGGAAATGGCAAAGCGATTTCTGCATAGTCCATCTTTAAATACTGTAGTATATACTATAGTTAAAAAATATATTTTTGCCCGACATTACTGTAGTATTTACAACAGTGTATTTTGTTGCAGATAGCACGGTAGTACTTACTGTAGTAGTCTACAGTTTACTATCGAATTCATATACACTCTGTTCACCCTTCACCTCTCTTCACCTCTCCTCTCCTCTCCTTCACCTCTCACCCTTCACCTCTCCTGAGGAACATACACTCTGTTCAAGCTGTTCAACACAGAGTCCGTGGTAACCCCCTGATAACTAAAGGCAATTATTTGACATGCGACAAGTGTCTACACTTTACATGTTGTGCCTGCAATCTGCTGTGTGTGTGTGTGTGTGTGTGTGTGTGTGTGTGTGTGTGTGTGTGTGTGTGTGTGTGTGTGTGTGTGTGTGTGTGTGTGTGTGTGTGTGTGTGTGTGTGTGTGTGTGTGTGTGTGTGTGTGACTTCTTGCCATAACTACAAGCCTATTGAGCATGAGATGCGCAAGATACTATTGAGTACTTTGTAGCGGTTGATGATGTAAGATGCTGTTAGATAATATTGTCTCTGACGACTCTCTCTTCTCTCTCCTCTCGTTGTGTAGGAATGGGACCGTACGACCTCCTAGCTAGGCAGATGGTCAATGATCTTAACTCTGTGGTCGTGTCTGTAGAGTGAGTATATATTTGATGTACTGTATATCTGTCTGGTATCAGTGTTCCATATGTTATACTGTATATCTTGTCTAACAGGCTGCTGTGAAAGGACATATAGGCAGAAGATGAACATCTGGTTGTTTACATTTGTAAAAGTGTGAAAAAGGCAGGTCTCTTTTCATTTGGAACACATGCAGATCCTTCAGAAAGCGTCCATACTCCTTGACTTATTCCACATTTTGTTGTGTTACAGCCTGAATTCAAAATGGTCTCTCACCCATCTACACACAATACCCCATAATGACAAAGTGAAAACATGCTTTTTTTTTATACATATTTGCAAATTCATTGAAAATGCAATAGAGAAATATCTCATTTACACAAGTATTCACACCCGAGTCTTTCTACAAGCATTCTTCAGGCTCTGTCAAGTTGATTGTTGATCATTGCTAGACAGACGTTTTCAAGTCTTGCCATAGGCCACTCAAGAACATTCAATGTCGTCTTGGTAAGCAACTCAAGTGTAGATTTGGCCTTGTGTTTTAGGTTATTGTCCTGCTGGAAGGTGAATTAGTCTCCCAGTGTCCCTTGTAAAGCAGACTGAACCAGGTTTTCCTCTAGGATAATGCCTGTGCTTATAGCTGTATTCCGTTTCTCTTTATCCCCAAAAATACAATTGAATGTATTCAACTGAAATGTGTCTTCCGCATTTAAGCCAACCCCTCTGAATCAGAGAGGTGCTGGGGGCTGCCTTAGTCCACATCCGCGTCTTCAGCGCCCGGGGAACAGTGGGTTAACTGCCTTGCTCAGGGGCAGAACGACATATTTTTACTTTGTCAGCTCGGGGATTCGATCCAGCAACCTTTCGGTTACTGACCCAATGCTCTAACCACTGAAGAGTTGTACTCAGTGATGTGTTGGATTTGGCCCAAACATTACGTTTTGTACAAGCATTTCACTACACCACAAGCATTTTGCTACATCCGCAATAACATCTGCTAAATATGTGTATGTGATCAATACAATATGATTTGATCAAATTTAATTTGATCTGATTTTTATTCAGGACAAAAGTTTATTTCTTTGCCACATTTTTGGCAGTATTACTTAAGTGCCTTGTTGCAAACAGGATGCATATTAGGGAATATTTATATTTCTGTACAGGCTTCCTTATTTTCACTCTGTGTATTAGTCTTTCCATCCAAAGCCTAATTAATAACTTCATCATCCTCAAAGGGATACTCAGCATCTGCTCTTTATTTTATTTACACAATCGGTACCCTTCTTTGTGAAGCATTGAAAAGCTTTCCTGGTCGTTGTGCTTGAAATTCACTACTTGATTGAGAGACCTTACAATTTTCTGTATGAGTGGGGTACAGAGATGGGGTAGTCATTAAACAATCATGTTAACCAGTATTATTGAACACAGAATGAGTCCATGCAACTTGTTTAGGCTTGCTATAAAAAAGAGGTTAAATATGTATTAATTCAAGACATTTCAGCTTTAAATTATTTGATTAATTTCTATTATGTACTTTACTGCAGCCTTTGATTAAACTTCTACAAACAAAATTCCACTTTGATATTTTGGGGTATTTTGTGTAGATCATTGACACAACATATCAATTTAATTAATTTTAAATTCAGGCTGTAACACAACAAATGTGGGAAAAGTAAAGGGGTGTGAATACTTTCTGAAGGCTCTGTAATTGAATGCACTCATGCAAGAACAGAAACACGCATACATGTGTGTTTATATGAATCTCAACAGGTGTTTTAATTTGGTAATGCGTTCCACATTGACACATTGTTTGACTGTTTCTCTTTTGGCTTGTTATCTAAAAATCACTTTCCTTTTATAGCAAATGCACACACACACACGTGCTATCTTTGACTCAGAGAGCAGCAGTAGCTGAACATGTTGTGATACACCTGTGTGTCTGTCTGGATAGAGAATTATAGTAGCTATCCTCACACTGAGCTGACAGGCTTTTATTACTGTCTCACCAGGCTTGTATTACTGTCTCACCAGGCTTTTATTACTGTCTCACCAGGCTTTTATTACTGTCTCACCAGGCTTTTATTACTGTCTCACCAGGCTTTTATTACTGTCTCACAGGCTTTGTATTTACTGTCTCACAGGCTTTTATTACTGTCTCACCAGGCTTGTTATTATGTCTCACCAGGCTTTTATTACTGTCTCACCAGGCTTGTATTACTGTCTCACCAGGCTTTTTTATTACTGTCTCACCAGCTTTTATACTTGTCTCACCAGGCTTGTATTACTGTCTCACAGGCTTTATTACTGTCTCACCAGGCTTTTATTACTGTCTCACCAGGCTTTGTATTACTGTCTCACCAGGCTTTTATTACTGTCTCACCAGGCTTTTTATTACTGTCTCACCAGGCTTTTATTACTGTCTCACCAGGCTTTTATTACTGTCTCACCAGGCTTTTATTACTGTCTCACCCAGGCTTTTATTACTGTCTCACCAGGCTTTTTTGTCTGGCTTGTCTCACAGGCTTTAATGCTGTCTCACCAGGCTTGTATTACTGGTCTCAACAGGCTTTTATTACTGTCTCACCAGGCTTTTATTACTGTCTCACCAGGCTTTTATTACTGTCTCACCAGGCTTTTATTACTGTTTCACCAGGCTTTTAAAAATATATAAAAATGTTACCTTTATTTAACCAGGCAAGTGAGTTTAGAACAAATTCTTATTTTCAATGACGGTCTAGGAACAGTGGTTAACTGCCTTGTTTAGGGGCAGAATGACAGATTTTTACCTTGTCAGCTCAGGGATTCGATCTTGCAACCTTTCGGTTACTATTCCAACGCTCTAAACCACTAGGCTACCTGCCGCTTATTACTGTCTCACCAGGCTCTTTTATTACTACTGTCTCACAGGCTTTAATTATGTCTCACCAGGCTTTTATTACTGTCTCAACAGGCTTTTATTACTGTCTCACCAGGCTTTTATTGCTGTCTCACCAGGCTTTTATTACTGTTTCACCAGGCTTTTATTACTGTCTCACCAGGCTTTTATTGCTGTCTCACCAGGCTTTTATTACTGTTTCACCAGGCTTTTATTGCTGTCTCACTAGGCTTTTATTACTGTCTCACCAGGCTGTCAAATTAACATCTTCACCCACAGTAGCAGCACTGTCACATCTTTATTTGTCATCTAACCCCTATTTCTCTTTCATAACCTTTTACTATCCCCTTTTATCTTTTTCAAGCACCTCTCTCGCTCTCTCGCTTTCTCAAAATGAGAGAGAAGAAGCACTTTGTACACCACATTACATCTGTGATTCCCTCTGTGAGAGTATGGCTGCATGTGTGTGGGGGGTACTGTATGTGTGCAAACTGCAAGCCAAATTCCTACCAACAATGTGTCGATGTTTCAATGCTGAAATGTGTTAGGCTCCAAACTCTTTTCATATATTTCTTTGATATACGTTAATGTGCTGAGTCATTTGACTGTATTATGCAGTATCATTATATGACTTACCTTTCATCTCTAAACCAGCCAATCAAAACAATGCACTTGTATCAGCTAGCCTTTGGTCCCTGATTAGATAGATCCCATACAGTACACTGATCATACCGGATTAGGATGTTTTGCTTTAGTAATGTAGTGTACATTGTGTACATGACATTTATAGATTTGCATATTGTTATCATTTAACTGTAGCTACCTCAGCTGGTACAGACACTAGTTCTCAGGCAAGAGGACCTGAATTCTAGCTGAGTTGACCTCTGACCCCTTCCCTTGTGTCCACCCAGGTACCGCCTGGCCCCAGAGCACCACTTCCCTGTCCCGTATGAGGACGTGTACCGGGTAGTGAAGCACTTCCTCCAGAGGGCGGTCCTGGCCCAGTACTCTGTCGACCCATTACGCATCGCTGTATCTGGGGACAGCGCCGGGGGAAACCTGGCTGCAGCCGTGTCCCAGCAGGTTAGAGTTTAGTTGTGTGGTGTCCAGGCAGTTAATATATAGTGGAACATGTTTGTGTGTCCCGCAGGTATTTAGTGCTTAGTGTGTGTGTGTGTGTGCCCTTGCAGGTTAGAGTTGAGTGTGTGTGTGTGTGTCCCTGCAGGTTAGCTGTTAGTGTGTGTGTTGGTGTGTGTGTGTGTGTCCCTGCAAATAGTGGGGTTCAGAGGTTATGTTGTTGTTTTGTGTGTGTGTGTGTGTGTGTGTGATGTGGTGTGTGTGTGTGTGTGTGTGGTGTGTGTATTGTGTGTGCCCAGCAGGTTAGATGTTAGTTTGTGTGTGTTCCCAGCAGTTAGATGTTAGTTGTGTGTGTGTCCCAGCAGTTATGTTAGTGTGTGTGTGTGTTGTGGTGTGTGTCCCTAGCAGGTTAGCTGTTAGTGGTTGTGTGTTTGTGTGTGTGTGTGGTGTGTGTGTGTGTGTGTGGGTGTGTGTGTGTTGTGTGTGTGTGTGTGTGTGTGTGTGTGTGTGCTGTGTGTGTGTGTCAGCAGGTTAGATGTTAGTGTGTGTGTCCCAGCAGGTAGAGTTTTGTGTGTGTGTCCCAGCAGGTTAGATGTTAGTGTGTGTGCCCAGCAGTTAGATGTTTGTGTGTGTGTGTTTGTGTGTGTGGTTGTGTTGTGTGTGTGTGCAGCAGGTTAGATTTTGTGTGTGTGTCCCAGCAGGTTAATGTTTGTGTGTGAGTTCGCAGCAGGTTAGATTAGTGTGTGTGTCCCACAGGGTTAGATGTTTGTGTGTGTGTTCCCAGCAGGTTAGATGTTTTGTGGTGTGTGTCCCAGAGGTTAGATGTTAGTGTGTGTGTCCCAGCAGGTTAGAGGTGTCGCAGGTTAGATGTTGTGTGGTGTCCCAGCAGGTTTAGATGTTTGTGTGTGTGTCCCAGCAGGTTAGATGTTGTGTGTGTGTTAGCGGCAATATTATCTACCACTGTTGTTTTAATTAGCTGAGATTAGGAGGAGCCATCCAAGACTGCAGTACAGTACAGAACAGTAAGTCTTATTCCGTGTGTGTGTTGTTGTGTGTTGTGGTGTGGGTGTGTCTCTAAACAGCTGCAGCAGGATCCAGAACAGCAGCTGCAGCTGAAGGTCCAGGCCCTGCTCTACCCTGTGCTGCAGGCTCTGGACCTCAATACCCCGTCCTACCAGCAGAACCAGAACATGCCTATCCTGCCCCGCACCCTWATGGTGCGCTTCTGGAGCGARTACTTCACCAGCGACAAGACCTTCTTCAGGGCCATGATGACCAACACTCACAACAGCCCAGAGTCCGCTGYGCTGCTCAACTTCGTCAACTGGAGTGCCTTCCTGCCAGAGTCCTACCGGGGGACGTAYAACTACAGCGTTCCGGTCGTGGCGTTGTCGGCGGKAGGGGCGGGGTCRGACGGGCCATCGCGCTCYATCGCTGACCCCCGGGCCTCGCCCCTGCTGGTCCCGGATGCCGTTTTACGCTCGCTACCCAAGGCCTACGTTCTGACGTGTGAGTACGACGTGCTGCGGGACGACGGGGTGATGTATGCCACGCGCCTGCGCCGCGCCGGTGTGGAGGTGACGCACGAACACTACGCCAGCGGTTTCCACGGCGCCCTCATGTTCACSGTGTGGCCAACCGACTTCCTGATTGGACGCACGATGACGGAAAACTTCATCAAATGGCTGCAGCATAACTTGTAGAAAGCAGAAGAAAAGTTACAGTCTTTCAGTGTTCATTCCTGTTTCCCCTAGCAACTCAATAGCTGTTGTTTAGGTGCTGCTTAGATGTTTGTCTGTTTGGTTGTTTATTCAGTGACAGACAGTGTTTTTGTTTATGCTTGCAAACTGAGGGGTTTTCCACTCTATGTCACTGTGTCCTAACAACAACACCAGATACCAGTCAAAAACAGGTTTGTATTGATTTTCTAATCACCAAGGCAACCAATGAGGCAGAACATGAGGCAAAGCAACTGATATCAGATACAAGACATTTGATGAAGCCGAGTGTTCTACATTTGATTTCTGACATATCCATCTGATACTGCAGCTGAATCTCATCACATTAACTTCCTGGTTTTGTCATTAACTTCCTGGTGGAATGATGCTTGCAACACCAGGGTTGAGTGTTTGATTCCCATGGGGGACCAGTATGAAAATGTATGTGTTCATTACTTACTGTAAGTTGCTCTGGATAAAAGCATCTGCTAAAATTATATAAAACATTTTTTTTTAAACGTACATCTTAAGGTTAGGTTGTTAACTCGTAAGGTTAAGGATAGGCTTAAAAAAAATCTCAAAAACAACTATCTATCACTGGATTCAAAGTTGCAACCTTTGGAATCAGAGGCAGATGCTTGTGGCCATCTGCAGTCCCTGTCCACAACACTCTAGCAAAACTGTTACCTACTTGAAGGTAACAGTGCTCAATGTTGCCCCTAGTGGCCGGTGTCCGTTTTCCACGAATATTGACTTGTATCACTTGTTATTTAGTTGTGTAAAGTACTTCAGTAAAAATGCTCTAAAGTACTATTTAAGTAGTTTTTTTTCTCACATATTTCACTTTTACTTCACTACATTCCTAAGGAAAATAATGTACTTTTTACTCCATACATTTTCCCTGACACCCAAAAGTACTCGTTACATTTTGAATGATTAGCAGGACAGGAAAATGGTCCAGTTCACACACTTATCAAGAGAACATCCCTGGTCATCCCTACTGCTTCTGATCTGGCGTATTCACTTAAACACGAATGCATCGTTTGTAAATGATGTCTGAATGTTGGAGTGGTCCCCTGGCTATCCGTAAATAAATAAAAATACAAGAAAATTGTGCTGTCTTCTTTGCTTCATAAAATAGTAAAAAAGTACTTGAGAAAAAGTCTAAAAGTATTTGGTTTTAAATATACTTAAGTATAAAATGTAAATGTATTGCTAAAATATAAAAGTAAAAAGTATAAATAATTTAAATGTCCTAAAATGATTTATACTTTAACTTTTGATACTTAAGTATATTTTAGCAATACATTTACGTTTTCTACTTAAGTATATTTAAAACCAAATACTTTTAGACTTTTTCTCAAGTACCTTTTTACTATTTTACTTTCACTTTTAATTGAGTCATTTTCTAGTATCTTTACTTTTACTCATACTTTAAGTATGAGATTTGGGTACTTTTTTCACCGCTGCTGTTATTGAGGACCAGTAAAGAGTACTTGGGTTCTTCAGTTTAGTTCTCATCCCATACAGGCGCTGTAGGCCCAGTTGTCATGTGAGGTGTACTGAGCCTCTTCACGTGTCTCCCCACCCCACCCCACCCAACCTTTCTTTCTTTCTCTCTTTCTCTCTTTCTCTCTCTCTTTCTCTCTGTCTAACTGGGTCTCAATCCTCCTGCCTTGTGACATGGAAGGACCAACATGAGAAGGGGAGGGACACGGGGTAAAACCCCTACAGTAAGTCATGTTTGGAGTGTTTCTAGTCTGAGCGTGTAGCTGTTATTTTCCGGCTTTGAGGTTTAACAGAGCTGCAGTCAATTGAATGCAGTTTAAAGTAGTAGCTTTGATCTTACTGTAGAGCTACCGGTCTCCCTGCCGGTCTCCCTAACGGTCTCCCTGCCGGTCTCTCTCCCTACCGGTCTCCCTACCGGTCTCCCTGCCGGTCTCCCTAACGGTCTCCCTGCCGGTCTCCCTAACGGTCTCCCTACCGGTCTCTCTCCCTACCGGTCTCCCTACCGGTCTCCCTAACGGTCTCCCTGCCGGTCTCTCTCCCTACCGGTCTCCCTACCGGTCTCCCTGCCGGTCTCTCTCCCTACTGGTCTCCCTGCCGGTCTCCCTAGGCTTCCTTAGAAAGCCTCCTCAGCTCAGCTGACACTCCTCACCACCATTTGCAGATTTGTTACAGAATAATGTTGTTGGGGAAATATAGCTCAGTGTTCATTATCATGGGATTAGCGTTTTTCAGAGAACGTGTTTTGATGACTGATAATCTAATCTCATTTCATTTTGTTTCAGTATTCTCCTTACAAATCCTTGTAAATATCA
>NW_019942797.1:198919-208974 GCF_002910315.2 Salvelinus sp. IW2-2015 | reverse complement strand
CACGATAATTCTTAATCTCATTTTGTTTTCAGTATTCTCCTTACAAATCTTTGTAAATATCACGATAATCTAATCTCATTTTGTTTCAGTTTTCTCCTTACAAATCTTGTAAATATCACGATAATCTAATCTCATTTTGTTTCAGTATTCTCCTTTACAAATCTTGTAAATCAGATAATCTAATCCATTTTGTCATATTCTCCTTACAAATCTTGTAAATATCACGATATCTAATCTCATTTTGTTTCAGTATTCTCTACAAAATCCTTGTAAATATCACGATAATCTAATCTCATTTTGTTTCAGTATTCTCCTTACAAATCCTTGTAAATATCACGATAATCTAATCTATTGTTGTTTCAGTATTCTCCTTACAAATCCTTGTAAATATCAGATAATCTAATCTCATTTTTGTTTCAGTATTCTCCTTACAAATCCTTGTAAATATCACGATAATCTAATCTCATTTTGTTTCAGTATTCTCCTTACCAAATCCTTGTAAATATCACGATAATCTAATCTCATTTTGTTTCAGTATTCTCCTTACAAATCCTTGTAAATATCACGATAATCTAATCTCATTTTGTTTCAGTATTCTCCTTACAAATCCTTGTAAATATCACGTAATCTAATTCATTTTGTTTCAGTATTCTCCTTACAAATCCTTGTAAATATCACGATAATCTAATCTCATTTTGTTTCAGTATTCTCCTTACAAATCCTTGTAATATCACGATAATCTAATCTCATTTTGTTTCAGTATTCTCCTTACAAATCCTTGTAAATATCACGATAATCTAATCTCATTTTGTTTCAGTATTCTCCTTACAAATCCTTGTAAATATCACGATAATCTAATCTCATTTTGTTTCAGTATTCTCCTTCAAATCCTTGTAAATATCAGATAATCTAATCTCATTTGTTTCGTATTCTCTTACAAATCCTTGTAAATATCACGATAATCTAATCTCATTTTGTTTCAGTATTCTCCTTACAAATCCTTGTAAAATACCACGATAATCTAATCTCATTTTGTTTCAGTATTCTCCTTACAAATCCTTGTATATCACGTAATCTAATCTCATTTTGTTTCAGTATTCTCCTTACACAATCCTTGTAAATATCACGATAATCTAATCTCATTTTGTTTCAGTATTGCTCCTTACAAATCCTTGTAATATTACGATAATCTAATCTCATTTTGTTTTCAGTATTCTCCTTACAAATCCTTGTGAATATACGATAACTAATCTCATTTTGTTTCAGTATTCTCCTTACAAATCCTTGTAAATATCACGATAATCTAATCTCATTTTTGTTTTCAGTATTCTCCTTACAAATCCTTGTAAATATCACGATAATCTTACTCTCATTTTGTTTCAGTATTCTCCTTACAAATCCTTGTAAATATCACGATATCTAATCTCATTTTGTTTCAGTATTCTCCTTAAATCCTTGTAAATATCACGATAATCTAATCTCATTTTGTTTCAGTATTCTCCTTACAAATCCTTGTAAATATCACGATAATCTAATCTCATTTTGTTTCAGTATTCTCCTTACAAATCCTTGTAAATATCACGATAATCTAATCTCATTTTGTTTCAGTATTCTCCTTACAAATCCTTGTAAATATCACGATACTCTAATCTCATTTTGTTTCAGTATTCTCCTTACAAATCCTTGTAAATATCACGATAATCTAATCTCATTTTGTTTCAGTATTCTCCTTACAAATCCTTTGTAAATATCACGATAATCTAATCTCATTTTTGTTTCAGTATTCTCCTTACAAATCCTTGTAACTATCACGATAATCTAATCTCATTTTGTTTCAGTATTCTCTTACAAATCCTTGTAAATATCACGATAATCTAATCTCATTTTGTTTCAGTATTCTCCTTACAAATCCTTGTAAATATCACGATAATCTAATCTCATTTTGTTTCCGTATTCTCCCTTACAATCCTTGTAATATCACGATAATCTAATCTCATTTTGTTTCAGTATTCTCCTTACAAATCCTTGTAAATTCACGATAATCTAATCTCATTTTGTTTCAGTATTCTCCTTACAAATCCTTGTAAATATCATGATAATCTAATTCATTTTGTTTCAGTATTCTCCTTACCAATCCTTGTAAATATCCGATAATCTAATCTCATTTTTCAGTATTCTCCTTACAAATCCTTGTAAATATCACGATAATCTAATCTCATTTTGTTTCAGTATTCTCCTTACAAATCCTTGTAAATATCACGACTTGTTGTTTTTTCATGTGAAATACAGAGAATTGAAGACATGCGTCATTTGTTATGTTTTCTCACAATACAATGAACTCACCTTTGACAGTCTGCTGACCATTCTGTCCCAGATAATGACTGTCTGGATAGTGTGTGTGTGTGTGTGTGTGTGTGTGTGTGTGTGTGTGTGTGTGTGTGTGTGTGTGTGTGTTGTGTGTGTGTGTGTGTGTGTGTGTGTGTGTGTGTGTGTGTGTGTGGTGTGTGTGTGTGTGTGTGTGTGTGTGTGTGGTGTGTGTGTGTGTGTGTGTGTGTGTGTGTGTGTGGTTGTGTGTGTGTGTGTGTGTGTGTGTGTGTGTGTTTCCTGTAACAGTGATTTGTCACATTAGATCCTGAAATTGTGTTGCACAAGTTCTTTGCCAGACATTTTCCTCTGTTACTGCACATCAACACCAATCCCTTAAGAGAACTTGTTCCGAGATTGTTCCCATTTTATGGATAGATAATGAAAGCAATGTGATTTGGAAAATGCTTGATAAACTCTGGGATTTTCAGAGAATGAATCATAGACAAACACCCCTAAGCCAGTGTACTCACATACAGTACACACACACACACACACACACAAACACATAGGCCAGTGTATTGCATTTTACAGAGAGGAGAAAGATGGCCTTTGTCTGGAAAAAACTTGTCTGAAAAGGCTTTTGTCATGTGCAGTACACAATTATGCAGACAGTGCATTTTAATCACAGATAAAGACAGTAGGATACTGAAGACAAACAATGGGGGTGAGGTTGGTCGGGGTGGTCACATGAAGTAACCGTCTAGCAGCCCAAACGTTGTGTGGTCGAATCACGTCATGGACAACTTTATCATTTTAACAACTTAGCAACAACTTCCTATGTTTGAACTACTTTGCTAGCTATAATCCTAACCTTAAAACCCTTTATCAACTTACTTAGTATGTTAGCTATTATGTTACCTAACCTTAGCTATAACCTTAACCCCTAGCCCCCGAAACCTAACGCTAACCTTAACCTTTAGCCTAGCTAACTTTAGCCACCTAGCAAGCCTGACTAACTTTAGCCGCCTAGCTCACCTAGCTAACGTTACCCACAATAAATTGGAATTTGTGTAATCTAGGTTATGAAGAAAGAAAACCATGAAATACACACAAAATGAGAGAGCTTCAAGTTCCTCTGTGTCCACATCACTAAGGACCTATCCTGGTCCAAATACACCAACACAGTCGTGAAGAGGGAAGGGGGCTGAAAGGATTTGGACTTGGTCCTCAGATCCTTAAAAAGTTATACAGCTGCACCATCGAGAGCATCTTGACTGGCTACATCATCGCTTGGTATGGCAAATGCTTGGCAGACTGTAAGGCACTACAGAGTGTGGTGCATTCAACCCAGTACATCACTGGGGTTGAGCTACCTGCCATCCAGGTCCTCTATACCAGGCGGTGTCAGAGGAAGAATCCAAATATTGTCAAAGACTCCAGCCACCCAAGTCATTGACTGTCCTTTCTTTATTTAGCCCATTTTTTCTTAATTTTTAACTCTGCATTGTTGGAAAAGGGCTCACAAGTAAGAATTTCACGGTAAAGTCTACATCTGTTGTATTTGGCGCATGTGACAAATTAAATTGGATTTGATTGATTTGATTTGAAATGCATAATGAATACATTTATGTTTCGTGTGCCTGTCACGATTTTCAAATATATAGTTTGTTTCTACTGTATTCCACAATGAGCTGTGATAGTGTGTTGAGACGGGAACAGCTGAATAGGGAAAAAGCTTGAGTCATATAAAATAGAATATACAGTGGTTCCTGAATTAAACGTTTTGAGCTTATGCCGCAAGTTTTTGGTAGACGGTAGCAGATGGTGGTAAATTGTGTCATTCTGTCATTGTGCGACATTATCCCAGGGGGAGTTATAACGTTGATCTATCGGTAGTCTAAACTGTGGCACAAATTGGGGGATTTTTCACACCTAACCCAGCTATTAGACTATCCATTTGTAAATTAATGGAGGTGTGAATGTTTCAGTCCGAGAGTCTCTCTCCTCTTGCACTAGAGTCCTACATCAGGCAACAACAACAAAAAATCAGCTGGCAGATGGTCCCGGAATTGAGAGAGAACTTGGTTAAATTCAATGGAACAATTACACTTGACATGTGGACTGACCATTTTCGAAAAATAGGATAATTGTGCCTTACAGTCCATTACATAAAGGGAGAGTGGGTGTTATCCACTGCTGAGTGGGACAGTGCAGCTCAAAACTACAGATAACATCAGGCCAGCTTCTGTCTGTGATTTATTTAGAATTCAAGGCACAATAACCAGCATGGGTACCACAGCATTCTGCAGTAATACACCATCCCATCTGTTTTGTTCCTTAGTGGGACTATATATATATTTTTCAACAGGACAATGACCCAAAATACATCTCTAGGCTTTGTAAGGGCTATTTAACCAAGAAGGAGAGTGATGGAGTACCTGCATCAGATGACCTGGCCTCCACAATCACCTGACCTCAACCCAATTGAGATGGTTTGGGATGAGTTGGACYGCAGAGTGAAGAAAAAGCAGCCAACGTGTACTCAGCATATGTGGGAACTCCTTCAAGACTGTTGGAAAATAATTACAGGTGAAGCTGGATGAGAGAATACCAAGAGTGTGCAAATCTGTCATCAAGGCAAAGGGTGGCTACTTTGAAGAATCTAAAATGTAAAACATATTTTTATTTGTTTAACAATTTTTTGGTTACTACATGATTCTGTGTTATTTCATAGTTCTGATGTCTTCACTATTATTCTACAATGTAGTAAATAGTAAAAAATAAAGAAAAACCCTTGAATGTCACTGAATGACAAAAATATTGGATTAAAGTAGGCTACTGCAATTGAAGGTATCCAAGTGGAACACCCAAAGTCATCCAACTGTTATAATAGGATTTGAGACAAGCATTGTAAATCAATCAGATTTTTATTTCCACTGGATCTCCGTTTAGATATTGGTTAGCCTACAATTAGGCTGTGGAATTGTTATGATTATTTTGCTCTTCACTTGCAGTCGCTTAGTAGCCTAGGCCCTCTCCCGACCGGTCACGTTGTACAGCGCCATATTTTCCTAATGGAAACCCMGAGTCCTAATTAGGATACTGTAAAATGCATTTGAGTTTTTCGTGGAATAGAAACACCATAATATGAATCAATTTAAGGAAGCTCCATTTCTAACAGTACAAACAGCACAACAAATACAATAATAATTTACAGACAAATTACAATGAATCCCATATAGTCTCTAGTACAGCTAATGTTAAAAACCGTCAAATACATTTGTGAATTCAATAGCTTAGGCTTACAGCTCCATGTCATTTCAATAACTTCATTTCAATAAAAACCATGAACCCACCAGTCCCTGACTTTTCCTTTATATCTGTATTTTACACTCTAGCAGTAGGCCTACATGAAGATACGTATCATAAAATACACATTTTCTGAGCATTTCATCCTCAAAGCACCATGTGCTATAATAGCTGAAGCTTTGGCTACGCCATTGTCAATGAAATGAACTTGTTCATTGTTGCAGACATCACATGCTTATATTCCCCAGCCTTTTACAATATGAGTATGATGGAATATAACAGAATACAATGGAAAGGATATTCTTCCCCAGATGGCTATTTGTTCATTGTTAGTAGACATGGAGCTGTGGTTATTCTAGGAAAACATATTTTGAAAGAGAGACCATCTGTAAAATGTTTTCTGTCTGAAAGTAGGTCCATTAAAAACCTTGGAATATGCTATTTTGGATAGGGTATAGCAATCGAAACGTCTGGCCTGCATGGGCCTCTAGGATTATTTGGAAAAGTAAGCAAGCACCAACAAGCTTCATAAAGATGCCCTCAAAAATGCCCTCTGGTGGTCAAAACTAGCATTAAATGCAACAATGGCTCACAGTAAAATACTATGACATCATGCACTCAAACATGCCATAACATTACGCAGCATCCCGCAAGCTGTGCTGCAGTATGACTCTACTTTAAAATGACTCTACTTTAAAATGACTCTAGCTTTAAAATGATCTACTTTTAAAATGACTCTACTTTAAATCATGTCTCTGTTAAATGGCTTCTGTTAAAATGACTCCTAGTTTAAAATGACTCTACTTTAAATGACTCTACACTTTAAAATTGATCTACTTTAAAATGACTCTACTTTAAAATGGTCTCTGTTAGGATCTCTGGTTAAAATTGGTTAGACTCTACTTTAAATGATCTACTTAAAAGATCTCTTTAAATGACTTACTTAAATGCTTGTTAATGTCTCTATTTAAAATGACTCTACTTAAAATGACTCTACTTTAAAATGACTCTTTTAAATGACTCTCGTTTAAAATGGACTCTACTTTAAAATGACTCTAGCTTAAATTGACTCTCGTTTAAAAGACTCTGAAATACCTTTAAAAATGACTCTGTTTAATCATTTATAAATTATTATGACTCTACTTTAAATGACTCTACTTTAAAAATACTCTACTTTTAAAATGATCTACTTAAAATGACTCTACTTTAAATATAAAGACTCTACTTTAAAGATGACTCTGTTTAAAAATGATCTGGTTTTAAAAAGACTCTGTTTAAAATGCTTGGTTTAAAATGATCTGGTTAAAATGACCTCTGGTTTAAAATGACTCTACTTTAAAATGACTCTACTTTAAAATGATCTACTTTAAATGACTCTACTTTAAATTACCACTGTAATTTGCCGATTAAGTTTATAAATTATACATTTCATGTGTGTAACATCTTAAGGTCTGCATCACCACACAGAGAGTTTCTGTATCTAAAAGGACGGGGTGTTTATGGAGCGTTTGTTTAGGTTCTCAGAGCCCCCGTACTGCACAATGAGGAAATGGAAAAATATATATCAATTAAGTGTCCGGACCATTCTATAACATGCCACTTACATCAATAATAGGTTCTCAGAGCCCCCGTACTGCACAATGAGGATGAAGGAAGTGCATAGAGATTTTGTTGTAAAAAAAAAGCTAACTTTCAGATAGCTAGGTAAGACAACCACCTCAGGCAGCCAGTGGGGCCTTCACTGGGGRGGACGAGCTCATAGTAATGGCTGGAACGGAATCAATGGAATTGTACAGAAAACATCAAACGTACGTTTTCCATGCGTTTCATACCATTCCATTTACTCCATTTCAGCCATTGTTATGAGCCGTCCTCCTCTCAGCAGCCTCCTGTGACAGCCACATTTCACAGTCAAAGTAAGTAATTTTTTTTCCTGACCCTGAGGAGGGGTTGAACAGGAAGATGGTGGATGGTCCGCTGAGATCACCATCAGGGCCAAGGAGACTGGTGTTATACAGCAGACAGTGTAGGATAGTCCAATGGTTTTCAGAACTGTCTCTGGGGACCCTCAGATGTTTCACAGTTTTGAATTAGCTCACCTGATTCACCAATCACGGGCTTGATGATTAGTTGACAAGCTGAATCAGGTGTGCTATCTCAGGAAGAGTTCAAATACATGGAACGGCCAGGGGTCCCTGAGGAGATGGAACGGCCAGGGGTCCCTGAGGAGATGGAACGGCCAGGGGTCCCTGAGGAGATGGAACGGCCAGGGGTCCCCGAGGAGATGGAACGGCCAGGGGTCCTCGAGGAGAGGTTTGAAAGCCCTTGGTATAGGACATGAATTCCACCTCAGGACCCATAGTTCTAACATGAGAGAGAGGATCCATACTGAGTTCTGTCTCACTCTCCATCTCTCCCTCTGACTTTGATTATACCACCACAGCCAAAAACCGACACAGTAACTTAACTCATCATGGGCTTTGTCAACACAACACAGGAGTTCTTCCTTCCACCTTTCTGGTTATGGAGGGATGATCATTTTAAGCTAAATCATGATTAGACACGGTGTTGTGAATGAAGATTGATTTGTCACGGCTGTGTGGGAGGATACTGGTACAGTTCTATAACCGGSAGTTGTGTTGACAGTTGTTGGCAGGGCTGAGTGAATGTGTCAAGGGGTCAGTATGCAATCAGAGAACATTATGATGCATTCAGTTGGGCTAGGTAGTGAAGTATAAACCCAGGAAGGGTGGCATTTTGTCACGCGCCTAGAATTGATTTGAAGTAAAAGATGAATTATAACAATGTCCCTACAGAATGGCTGTTTCTTAATCTTCTAAACCTTGTTCGCTTGTTTTCTTTGTTTGTTTGCTTGTTTTTTGTTTACGTTTTACTGCAGTGGCCTAAATCAGGGTCACACAGAGTGGTAGTATTAAACATATCTACTTTGAAACCAAAGTCTACACCCCACATACATGGTTATGGGCTTAAAGAAAATAAGACACTTGTACCATGTCAGACATAGAGTTGAAATGTATTCAATTTTGAGTTTGCATCCCAATATTACACTTTATATACATTACAGAAGACTAGAGTATAACAAAATCATTTGACATAGAAACATTTTATTTTATTTTAGTAATTATGAAATTATATTATATAAAATATTAATAACATTTAACTCATGAGGCCACTAGGGAGCGCTTTGGTCTTTCAACTGCAGGAAAGCGGTATAAACATTGCTTGCCAGCTACACTGTGAAAAGTATTAACAAAATTGAATTGCACTGTAAAGTCATCATCCCAGCGATTGATGTGTTTCACTGCACCATCATTTAGACAACTGCATTTTCTCTAATGGGGAAATAGCCTGGAGAGGGCTGAGGCCAAACAGGAATGCTGGCTGTGGGGGTATAGACCTGGAGAGCGCTGAAACCAAACAGGAATGCTGGGCTGTGGGGAAATACCTGGAGAGGGCTGAAACCAAACAGGAATGCTGGGCTGTGGGTATAGCCTGAGAGAGCGCTGAAACCAAACAGGAATGCTGGGCTGTGGGGGTATAGCCTGGAGAGCGCTGAAACCAAACAGGAAGCTGGGCTGTGGGGAAATAGCCTGGAGAGGGCTGAAACCAAACAGGAATGCTGGGCTGTGAGGGAATAGCCTGGAGAGGCTGAAACCAAGCAGGAATGCTGGGCTGTGAGGGAATTGCCTGGAGAGGGCTGAAACCAAGCAGGAATGCTGGGCTGTGGGAAATAGCCTGAGAAGGCTGAAACCAAGCAGGAATGCTGGGCTGTGGGGGAATAGCCTGGAGAGCTGAAACCAAGCAGGAATGCTGGGCTGTGGGGAAATAGCCTGGAGAGGGCGAAACCAAGCAGGACTGCTGGGCTGTGGGGAAATAGCCTGGAGAGGGCTGAAACCAAGCAGGAATGCTGGGCTGTGGGGAAATAGCCTGGAGAGGGCTGAAACCAAAGCAGGACTGCTGGGCTGTGGGGAAATAGCCTGGAGAGGGCTGAAACCAGCAGGACTGCTGGGCTGTGGGGAAATAGCCTGGAGAGGGCTGAAACCAAGCAGGACTGCTGGGCTGTGGGGGAATAGCCTGGAGAGGGCTGAAACCAAGCAGGACTGCTGGGCTGTGGGGAATAGCCTGGAGAGGGCTGAAACCAAGCAGGAATGCTGGGCTGTGGGGAATAGCCTGGAGAGGGCTGAAACCAAGCAGGAATGCTGGCTGTGGGGAAATAGCCTGGAGAGGGCTGAAACCAAGCAGGACTGCTGGGCTGTGGGGAAATAGCCTGGAGAGGGCTGAAACCAAGCAGGACTGCTGGGCTGTGGGGGAATAGCCTGGAGAGGCTGAAACCAAGCAGGACTGCTGGGCTGTGGGGGAATAGCCTGGAGAGGGCTGAAACCAAGCAGGAATGCTGGGCTGTGGGGGAATAGCCTGGA
>NW_019942797.1:166414-197462 GCF_002910315.2 Salvelinus sp. IW2-2015 | reverse complement strand
CAGGAGCTGCTGGGCTGTGGGGAAGATAGCCTGGAGAGGGCTGAAACCAAGCAGGATGCTGGGCTGTGGGGAATAGCCTGGAGAGGCTGAAACCAAGCAGGAAGCTGGCTGTGGGAAATAGCCTGGAGAGGCTGAAACCAACAGGATGCTGGGCTGTGGGAATAGCCTGGAGAGGCTGAAACCAAGCAGGACTGGGCTGTGGGGAATAGCCTGGAGAGGGCTGAAACCAAAACGGACTGCTGGGCTGTGGGGGAATCAGCTCTCGGAGAGGCTGAAACCACACTGGCAGGAATCTGCTGGGCTGTGGGAAAATAGCCTGGAGAGGTGCTGAAACCAAGCAGGAATGCGGGCTGTGGGGAGAATAGCCTGAGAGGCTGAAACCAAGCAGGAATGCTGGCTGTGGGGGAAATAGCCTGGAAGGCTGAAACCAAGCAGCTGCTGGGCTGTGGGGAATAGCCTGGAGGGGCTGAACCCAAGCAGGATGCTGGGCTGTGGGGAAATAGCCTGGAAGAGGCTGAAACCAAACAGGAATGCTGGGCTGTGGGGAATAGCCTGGAGAGGCTGAAACCAAACAGGAATGCTGGGCTGTGGGGAAAATAGCCTGGAGAGGGCTGAAACCAAGCAGGAATGCTGGGCTGTGGGGGAATAGCCTGGAGAGCCTGAAACCAACAGGATGCTGGGCTGTGGGAATATGCCTGGAGAGGGCTGAAACCAAAGCAGGAATGCTGGGCTGTGGGGGAATAGCCTGGAGAGGGCTGAAACCAAACAGGAATGCTGGGCTGTGGGGAATAGCCTGGAGAGGGCTGAAACCAAGCAGGATGCTGGCTGTGGGAGGGATAGCCTGGAGAGGGCTGAAACCAAGCAGGAATGCTGGGCTTGTGGGGAAATAGCCTGGAGAGGGCTGAAACCAAGCAGGATGCTGGGCTGTGGGGAATAGCCTGGAGAGGCTGAAACCAACGAGGACTGCTGGGCTGTGGGAAATAGCCTGGAGAGGGCTGAAACCAGCAGGACTGCTGGGCTGTGGGGGAATAGCCTGGAGAGGGCTGAAACCAAGCAGGAATGCTGGGCTGTGGGAAATAGCCTGGAGAGGGCTGAAACCAAACAGGATGCTGGGCTGTGGGGAATAGCCTGGAGAGGGCTGAAACCAAGCAGGATGCTGGGCTGTGGGGAATAGCCTGGAGAGGCTGAAACAACGATCTGGTGTGGGATAGCCTAGATGAAACCAACAGGAATGCTGGGCTGTGGGGAATAGCCTGGAGAGGGCTGAAACCAACAGGAATGCTGGGCTGTGGGGAAATAGCCTGGAGAGGCTGAAACCAAACAGGAATGCTGGGCTGTGGGGAATAGCCTGGAGAGGGCTGAAACCAAGCAGGAATGCTGGGCTGTGGGGAAATAGCCTGGAGAGGGCTGAAACCAAGCAGGACTGCTGGGCTGTGGGGAATAGCCTGGAGAGGCTGAAACCAAGCAGGATGCTGGGCTGTGGGGGAATAGCCTGGAGAGGGCTGAAACCAAGCAGGAATGCTGGGCTGTGGGGAAATAGCCTGGAGAGGGCTGAAACAAGCAGGACTGCTGGGCTGTGGGGAATAGCCTGGAGAGGGCTGAAACCAAGCAGGAACTTGGGCTGTGGGGAAATAGCCTGGAGAGGGCTGAAACCAAGCAGGACTGCTGGCTGTGGGAAATAGCCTGAGAGAGGCTGAAACCAAGCAGGACTGCTGGGCTGTTGGGAAATAGCCTGGAGAGGGCTGAAACCAAGCAGGACTGCTGGGCTGTGGGGGAATAGCCTGGAGAGGGCTGAAACCAAGCAGGAATGCTGGGCTGTGGGGAAATAGCCTGGAGAGGGCTGAAACCAAACAGGACTGCTGGCTGGGGGGAATAGCCTGGAGAGGGCTGAAACAAGCAGGACTGCTGGGCTGTGGGAAATAGCCTGGAGAGGGCTGAAACCAAACAGGACTGCTGGGCTGTGGGGAATAGCCTGGAGAGGGCTGAAACCAAGCAGGAATGCTGGGCTGTGGGGGAATAGCCTGGAGAGGGCTGAAACCAAGCAGGAATGCTGGCTGTGGACTGGAGAGCTGAGAACAAGAACAACTGGGCTTGGGAATAGCTCGAGGGGCTAAACATAGCACTGGCTGGAGCGTAGGGACTAGCTGGGGGAATACTGAAACGCTGGGCTTGAGGAACCTGCGGAGAGGCTGAAACCAAACAGGACTGCTGGGCTTGGGGGAAATAGCCTGGAGAGGGCTGAAACCAACAGGATGCTGGGCTGTGGGGAAATAGCCTGGAGAGGGCTGAAACCAACAGAATGCTGGGCGTGGGGGGAATAGCCTGGAGAGGGCTGAAACCAACAGGAATGCTGGGCTGTGGGGGAATAGCCTGGAGAGGCTGAAACCAAACAGGAATGCTGGGCTGTGGAATAGCCTGGAGAGGCTGAACCAACAGGAATGCTGGGCTGTGGGGGGAATAGCCTGGAGAGGCTGAAACCAAACAGGAATGCTGGGCTGTGGGGAATAGCCTGGAGAGGCTGAAACCAACAGGAATGCTGGGCTGTGGGGAATAGCCTGGAGAGGGCTGAAACCAAGCAGGATGCTGGCTGTGGGGAATAGCCTGGAGAGGGCTGAAACCAAGCAGGAATGCTGGGCTGTGGGGATAGCCTTGGGCTGAAACCAAGCAGGAATGCTGGGCGTGGGGAATAGCCTGGAGAGGGCTGAAACCAAGCAGGAATGCTGGGCTGTGGGGAATAGCCTGGAGAAGGCTGAAACCAAGCAGGAATGTGGGCTGTGGGGGAAATAGCCTGGAGAGTGAGCCAAGCAGGAATGCTGGGCTGTGGGGAAATAGCCTGGAGAGGGCTGAAACCAAGCAGGATGCTGGGCTGTGGGGAATAGCCTGGAGAGGCTGAAACCAAGCAGGAATGCTGGGCTGTGGGGAATAGCCTGGAGAGGGCTGAAACCAAGCAGGACTGCTGGGCTGTGGGAAATGCCTGGAGAGGGCTGACCAAGCAGGAATCTGCTGTGGGGAAATAGCCTGAGAGGGCTGAAACCAAGCAGGAAGCTGGCTGTGGGGGAATAGCCTGGAGAGGGCTGAAACCAAGCAGAATGCTGGGCTGTGGGGAATAGCCTGGAGAAGGCTGAAACCAAGCAGGAATGCTGGGCTGTGGGGAATAGCCTGGAGAGGGCTGAAACCAAGCAGGAATGCTGGCTGTGGGAATAGCCTGGAGAGGGCTGACCAAGCAGGAATGCTGGGCTGTGGGGAATAGCCTGAGAGAGGCTGACCAAGCAGGAATGCTGGGCTGTGGGGGATAGCCTGGAGAGGGCTGCCAAGAAAGGAATGCTGGGCTGTGGGGGAATAGCCGGAGAGGGCTGACCAAGCAGGAATGCTGGGCTGTTGGGAATAGCCTGGAGAGGCTGAAACCAAGCAGGAATGCTGGGCATGGGGAATAGCCTGGAGAGGGCTGAAACAAAGCAGGAATGCTGGGCTGTGGGGGAATAGCCTGGAGAGGGCTGAGGCCAAGCAGGAATGCTGGGCTGTGGGGGAGATATGTGGTTAATAATAATGCTATTATCTGTCTAGGGATGGGCTTGTGTTTCAATACCCTTCAAAACAGAAAACAGTGGAAAAACAGAGCGATGAAGGACACAATAAGTGTGTGTGTGTGTGAGTGTGTATGTTTGTGTGAGTGTGTGAGTGTGTGTTTGTGTGAGTGTGTGTTTGTGTGTGAGTGTGTTTGTGTGAGTAAATAACATATTTATTTTACCAGGGTTGCAATCTGAGCCCTCTACTCTGCAATATTTATATCAACGAATTGGCCACTATTATAGAAAAATCCTCAACCCCTGGTGTTAGTCTCCACAATTCAGAGGTTAAATGCCTGCTCTTGGCAGATGACCTGTGCCTGCTGTCACCCACAGCACATGGCCTACAGCAGAGCCTGGACCTGCCAGAGCAGTACTGCCAGACCTGGACCCTGGCAGTTAACCCCAATAGACTAAAATAATGATTTTCCAGAGAAGATCCAGATCTCAGGGAATTAGACCAAAGTTCACAATTGGTACAAAATATACTGCACACACTACAATTACTTAGGTTTAAAAATAAGCTCAACTGGACACCTTAATGAGGCAGTGAATGAACTGAGAGAGAAAGCACGCAGGGCATTCTACACCATTAAAAAACTAATTCAAATTGAAATACCTATTAAAATTTGCCTAAAACTAACTGAATGTGTAATTGAACCAATTGCACTTTATGGCAGCGAGGTGTGGGGTCCACTTGCAAAACAAGATTTCATCAAATGGGACAAACACCCCATTGAAACCCTGCATGCAGAGTTCTGTAAGATTCTCCTACATGTCCAGAGGAAAACTACAAACAATGCATGCAGGGCAGAATTAGGCCAATATCCACTAATAATAAAAACTCAAAAAAGAGCAATTAAGTTTTGGAAACATCTAAAATACAGTGACCTCCTCTCATATCATTACCAAGCCCTGCAATGCCAAGAGCTGAGCAAAGAAAATAGTCCCCTCATCCAGCTGGTCCTGGGGCTGAGTTCACAAACCTGTTCTACTAACACACTGAAGCCTCAGGACCAGAACATCCAATCAATCAGAATAAACCAAATTACAACACAGTCAAAACAAAACTACATTGCTTGATGGGAAACACAGGCACAAATCAAAATGCAGTGCTATCTGTCCCTACATCGACTGTACACCGTGGCTAACTATTTGACCATGGTTACTGATCAAAACCTTAGAAAAACATTGACAAAGTACAGGCTCAGTGAGCACAGCCTTGCCATTGAGAAGGGTAGACACAGGAAAACCTGGCTCCCTGTAGAGGAAAGGCTGTGCAACCACTGCACAACAGCAGAACCTGAGACGGAGCTGCATTTCCGGACAAAATGTAAAAAATATAAAACAATTAGAGAGTGTCATTTCCCCAAATGTGAAACCCTTATTCAAGGTTTCAAAGACCTCTCTGATTAGAGTAGGCTACCTGTCCTGTTGGGGGAGGATGCAGAGAGCTGTGAGTCCGATGATGCTGTGACACACCGCCCCAGACCATGACGGACCCTCCACCTCCAAATCGATCCCGCTCCAGAGTACAGACCTCGGTGTAACGCTCATTCCTTCGACGATAAATGCGAATCCGACCATCACCCCTGGTGAGACAAAACCGCGACTCGTCAGTGAAGAGCACTTTTTGCCTGTCATGTCTGGTCCAACGACGGTTGGTTTGTGCCCATAGGCAACGCTGTTGCCGGAGATGTCTGGTGAGGACCTGCCTTACAACAGGCCTACAAGCCCTCAGTCCAGCCTCTCTCAGCCTATTTAATATTTTTATAACCTGTCAGTTATACAGTCAGCGAAACAGAAGTGTATGTGAACCAAACTGTGAATCATTTTTCATTGCTTTCACACAAAATGCATTCAATGACCACATTCCCCTGAAATCCATGAACTCTTTTCTCATTCATACTCCACGACCTGCTCAGCTATATATTTGCAGCACACGTTTTCAAATGCTAACACACTGGTTCCAAAACTGTTAAAAACACATTCAAAACAGAATGATGGCAAATGTTGTGTATTTCTGCAGTAACCAGATTGAAACATATAGAAAATCTCATCAGAATATGTAATCATTCCAAACACAGCTGATTGCAATTTCAGCTGAAAGCCTACCCAAGTGTCCTGTTTGTAGTCTCGTTTCCAAACAGACAATGGAGGACGGCTTCGGAATGATTTAGTTTGGAAACATTGATCAAGGAAGACAGGTTGGTGGGGAAAGAAGAGTGGCAGGGAGAGGGAGAATGCGTGGAGGACAAAGGAGAGAAAAATCAAACCCCCTGGTCTCTGATGAGATAAGGGCCACTATTATTGACCATGTTGTAAACCATGGTCTCTCTTGGAGAGAGGCCGATTTAAGGGTGCAACCAAATCTGCAGCGTTCAACAGTTGCATCAATAGTACACATTTTATGGCAAAACAACAGGTGAGATGTGCATTCTTCAATGGTAATTGAACTACATATTACAGTACAATACAGTATGTTTACATGTACTGACATTTTGAAATATATTGATTGTTTTGTGTTTTTCAGTAGGATCCAAAGGTTGCCTCCCACAGAAGGGAGAGTAAGAATATTATCAGATGTGCAGGAAATTCCCCTTGTGGACATGGTAACTGGCAACAATGCAATAAAACTGCAAGAAATTCGGGACAGAGTGCTGGCAGACAATATCACTTTTGGGAATGTGAATACGGTCAGCACATCAACAATTGCCAGAGTCCTAGAGAAACAAAAAATAAGGATGAAGCAGTTGTACACTGTACCCTTTGACAGAAATGGAGAACGTGTGAAAGAACTTCGATATCAATATGTCCAGGTAAGATGTCTGTTCAATAACCAAACAGGGTACATAGACCGCTATGCATAATGTAAAGTACTGTAAAACTCTGGATTTAGAGAGTAATGGAGATGGAAGCCAGGCAAACTGCACATACATTCATCTTTGTGGAGGAAGCTGGATTCAACCTGGGAAAAACACACCGTGGATGTCCCAGGACAGAGAGACGCTAACATTACAGTGTGTAGCACTGTCCAATGATGGTTTGCAGTTACACAAACCTCTCATTGGCCCCTACAATACAGAGGATAATTTCTTTTCTGGATGAGCTGCATAATTGACTTGTGCCAGCGGATGAGAGAGCGGGCAAGAAACTCCCCTACCTTCGTTGTTGTGTGAGATAATAATGCATTCCACCAGTCTGCTGCAGTCACAGACTGGTTTGCTGCACATCCCAGGATGTCAGTACTATTCCTGCCTCCATACTCCCCCTTCCTAAACTCCATAGAGGAGTTTATCTCTGCATGGAGGTGGAAGGTTTATGACCACCATCCACATGAYCAGATGTCCTTACTGGATGCCATGAATGTGGGGTGTGGAGACACTTCTCCTGAAGACTGCCAGGGTGTAGAGACACTTCTCCTGAAGTCTGACAGGGTTGGATTAGACAATCCAGAAGATACCCAAGATGCATCGCCAGAGAACACATAAGATGTCATTTGAAGAGAACTTGTGGCCAAAWGCAGAAGAGAGGGAGAGCTAGAACCCTCGCAGTACAGTATGAGTGATTATACTATACACGTGGTTAATGTTTTTTTTGTAATTATTATAGCAGCCCTGAAATTTCAGGAATTCGTTTTTGTTTCAACTGTTTATTTTTCACAAGTAAATTACTATATTCAAAGATAGAGAAAAAATAAAGTATTTTGAAGCAAATTGCTGCATTTCTGATTCATTCATGTTACACTAGTACAGTCAAAGTGAAAATATGCTATTCTTATTCCATAATGAAATACAGATTTATGTGAAATCATTCAAACTTCAAAGAGAAAAGTTCATAATTTATGTAATGCTTCCTGTTAGTGTTTTTTTTAGGTATGTGTGTTATGAGTGACAATGTATTCTTTCTGAGTGAGAATTGTTGCCTGTGTTATATTCAAACAAGCTTATTTTGAGACATGCATGAAGTGTTTTGGTGGTTTGAGTGAGTTTTGGAGGTGAGATTAACTGTTTGGCCAAGATGCATGTTGGTAATGCAGACTGTGTGAAGAGTTTTGAAAAAGTGGCTTCAGTATTGACGAGCTTGTTAGCAATTGAAAAAATACGAACACTGCTCACACAGACTCCAGTCGGATATTCTAAACAGAATATCAACCCTTCACACAGATGGGTTGAACCGCTCACACAGAATCTGACCCTAGCAGCTCACACAGATATTGCCACACCTCTTTTCTTTTAGGCTTGTTATATGCTTGTTATAAGAAATTCCAGTCCACCTTTTTATTTCTCTATGTTCGGGATTCCTTGTCCGCCGCTGGATCCCATCCTGTCGGCAGATTGTCGTGGAACATTTTTTTTATTAAGTGAGAGAGACTTTGTTATTTTTTTCAAACAATCAATCTTTATTATCAAGAATTGCAAAAATGGAGCTGGTTAACGACCACCCGTAGGTGACTTGTTGAGAGCCCAATAATACAAGAAATGCTGAGGTCTTATATAGCAGACATAAAAATGCTTAGCGTGGCTGGTTTCAACCCTCCCCGGCAGATCGGGGCATCACAACATTGGTTAAATATGCCTACATGATTAATATTTCAAACATACCATAATATTTTCCCGGACACTGTGTGTGTTGTTGTGTGTGTGTGTGTGTGTGTGTGTGTGTGTGTGTGTGTGTGTGTGGTGTGGTGTGTGTGGGTGTGGTGTGTGTGTGTGTGTGTGTGTGTGTGTGTGTGTGTGTGTGTGTGTGTGTGTGTGTGTGTTTGTTTGTGTGTGTTTGAAGTTGTCCAACAGGATCTCACATTGCGATCCCTGTCCTCTGTTTTAGCTGTCTCACCAGGCCTCTGATCTTGGCCAATAGGAGCTCTCTGAACTTGTCTCCCATGAAGAAGTAGAACACAGGGTTAATTACACTATGGAAGAACGCCACCGGCCTGGTCAGGATGTATGCACTCTCTATATATATCTTGTGGCAGTCAGACAGCCCTGCCCAGGGATGCCGCGACGCTATCCTCACATTCCTCATCAAATGATAGGGCAGATACAGTACCAGAAACATGGCCGCTACAGCAGAGACCACCCGTACGGGCCGGCGGAATGATGTCCCCTTGCCCTGAATCACTTTCGCCTGGACACAGAGAAGCCGGTTGATGTGGTAACTGAAGAAGCCAAGCCCCAGCAGAGGCAGCAGGTAGCCAGTCACCGTCAGGCCCAGGCTGTATCCCAGCAAGTTATCCATAATCCCCAGGCTCCCAAAGTCCTTACATAAGCTCCAGTTCCCTTTCCGCATGTCCTGGACCATGTACAATATTAGGGGGGCCACCTGCATGTTAACTGCCACCCAGGTCATGAGAGACAAGCAGAGGGCCGCCTTCTTGGTCAACAGGAAGTGAAGTCGTGACGGGTGTCGTACGAGCAGGAAGCGGTCCATGCTGACCCACACCATGAAAAGGATGGAGGAGTAGAGGTTGGTATGGAGAATATAGCGGTTGATGGTGCAGCCGAAGCCACTGTCTTCTAATTGGGCGTTGGCGTACAGGTAGGAGAGGCGTGGCAGCGTGCACAGAAAGATGAGATCAGAGACAGCGAGGTTGAACAGGTAAACATTGGTGCTCTTCCACTCTGGCAGGCAGAACACATAACCCAGGACCACCAGCAGGTTGCTGGGGAAACCCAGGGCAAACTCCAGGGCATAGGCGGGAGTCAGGTAGTACTGCAACAGGAAGTCATCTAGCATTGTACAGTTATACACCTGGAGAGGAGAGGAGAGGGAGGAGATGAGAGAAGAGGAGTGCTGGCACTAAAACCGCRCTCAATGAGCTTTATACCGCCATAAGCAAACAGGAAAACGGTGGCGGCACTCCTAGTGGCTGGGGACTTTAATGCAGGGAAACTTAAATTGGTTTTACCTCATTTCTATCAGCATGTTAAATGTGCAACCAGAGGGTAAAAACTTTACTCCATGTAAAAAAACTCTCCCTTGCCCTGCATTTGGGAAATCTGACCATAATTCTATCCTCCTGATTGCTGCTTACAAGCAAATATTTAAGCAGGAAGCACCAGTGACTCGGTCTATAAAAAAGTGGTCAGATGAAGCAGATGCTAAACTTCAGGACTGTTTAGCTAGCACAGACTGGAATATGTTCCAGGATTCATCCAATGGCATAACACCTCAGTCATCGGCTTCATCAATAACTGCATCAACGACGTCATCCTCACAGTACACTACAGTTCAAAAGTTCGGGTCACTTAGAAATGTCCTTGTTTTTTAAAGAAAAGCACCTTTTTTGTCCATTAAAATAACATCAAATTGACTAGAAATACAGTGTAGACATTGYTAATGTTGTAAATGACTATTGTAGCTGGAAACGGCAGATTTTTTATAGAATATCTACATAGGCAACCAGAGGGACATTATCAGCAACCATCACTCCTGTATTCTAATGGCACGTTATGTTAGCTAATCCAAGTTTATCATTTTAAGAGGCTAATTGATCATTAGAAAACCCTTTTGCAATTATGTTAGCACAGCTGAAAACTGTTGTTCTGATTAAAGAAGCAGTAAAACTGGCCTTCTTTAGACTAGTTGAGTATCTGGGGCATCAGCATATGTGGGTTTGATTACAGGCTCAAAATGGACAGAAACAAAGACTTTCTTCTGAAACTCGTCAGTCTATTGTTCTTCTGAGAAATTAAGGTTATTCCATGCGAGAAATTGCCAAGAAACTGAAGATCTTGTACAACACTGTGTACTACTCCCTTCACAGAACAGCGCAAACTGTCTCTAACCAGAATAAAAAGAGGAGTTGGAGGCCCCGGTGCACAACTGAGCAAGAGGACAAGTACATTAGCATGTCTAGTTTGAGAAACAGACGCCTCACAAGTCCTCAACTGGCAGCTTCATTAAATAGTACCCGCAAAACACCAGTCTCAGCGTCAACAGTGAAGAGGCGACTCCGGGATGCTGGCCTTCTAGGCAGAGTTGCAAAGAAAAAGCCATATCTCAGACTGGCCAATAAAAAGAAAAGATTTAGACGGGCAAAATAACACAGACACCTTTCATTTGTATGGGTTACCTTCAGACGAGTCCCGTGACACTTGTGGGGGTTGTAGAGCAAAAGAGTTCCCAATTACCAAAAAGTGGTTATTTAATGTTGTGTGCTACAGAAGTTCTCATGAGAAGACCAATTTYCAGGATGTCTCATGGTCTTACAAACAYCATTGTGGCTCGGCCACCTTCCACCGCAGATGCAGAAGGCTGACATAAGGGGTTTACACAGAATACGTAAACAAGGCCGACGGATCTTAGCACAGTGTTGCAATGTCGCTTTTCGTCACAAAAGGGGCGGCTTCTTGTAAGACGCTCTGTCATTCTACGCATTTTTCTCTTACCTGGAAATTGAGGCCAGACGGATCGTTCCTTGCGAAGACTGAGGTGCAGTAGTTAGTGAGTTTTGTAACGGAAGTCGCGCCCCTGTGTCTAAATCACATCTTTTCCAGTATCTCTTCTGGTATAAACACGGAAGAGATGGATGTTCTGCAACTTCGCTTCTACTACTTGCAAGCAATTTTCCCCAAAAAATATTTAGGCACTGAGCAAATTTCAGGTTTGTTGAGTGCAAACTTGAAAATTTTGAAAATTCTGGTCAACTTCACACGTACATTTACTGTGAATACTGAGGATGTTCCCGCTTTACTTACAGTTTTAACAGTGGCCATATAGGCTACTGTGGCTATTTGATCATAATATAGGCCTACTGTATCAGAGTGGCCTACCACCAAAAACAATTGAGAAAATGCATCCCATAACATTTTAACATAGAAATAGCTGTTCTATCATTCAGCTTACAGTAGCAGCTAATGTGTGGTGTTCAGTGTAGGCCTACATTCCATGAGACTCTTGAAAAAAACATAGAAGGCTTGACATTACATTAGTTTATCGACTTCAGACAAGGAGGTGACTGAACATGTTGTTGTGTTGTTTGATGCAAGACACCACTTTATAGAATAAAATGCATTATTATTCCCATTCCATCATTACAGAGAATCAGACAAATGAAGCTACCCTCTGCCTATTGGATACTGTCTCAAAGCCTGTCTCAAAGTACAACACCACCCCTTTTAGACAAAAAAAGCTCTTTACCTGACTCACTAGATGTCTACAAATGTACACATGTTGTGCTCTTGTAGGAAGCTATCACTCCCATATTGCTGACGACAAAGTATCTATAACTGGGCTAAAAACTCACTAACTAGCAAAGGATATGAACAAAATGTGCACTCATGGCTACATGCAGAAATCGCCTTGATGTCACAACAATGCCATCTACTTACGACCGCTCATGCTGTAAACACAGTCTAGTTCAAAGTAAATGGCACAGATCCATATATGGTACTGGTCTATTTGCATAAAGGCCTACTGCAGCTCTGATCGGTTATGCCACAACAGTCTGTGTAGAGTACGGGCTGAGTAGTGTGTGTCAATGCAATAGAATCCTAATCCGATGTGATCTGCCAACAACAAAATATCTTGCATAGTTTGTTTTGTTTTGGTATGTGGTTAAAATTGTGTTGATTCGATCACAATTGCCACAGCAAAGAGAAACGTTGATAGTGTCAGTGGCGACCAGTAATTCAGGGTAGCTGGGGCAGAGCCTGGTTAGCAAAAAACATATATGTATTATTATAATTTTTTTGTTGTTATTATTATAATTTTTAAAATTTTTTGTTGCATGTTATTTTGGCAATAATACGTGTCACATATCAGTAGGCAAACAATGTAAAAAATAAATAAAAAATCCTTGCGTTAATACAGCCACATACAAACATGGTCTCTTTTTTGAATTCTTGAGTAAGGCAGCTGCAAAATGCAGGTGTTTCAGCCTAGCTCAGTGCTTTCTGTGATCGTGGGGCAGCCAGCGGAAAATACGGAGCGCAGGGGTTGGTAATGTTCTCTAGTTGCGCCATAATTGGCTCAGTGTTCTGTCACTCATGGGGACACTACGTCCCCGCAACATCTAAAGGGACACGTTGAAAATTCAAGCCCCTTGGGTGCTTGCCATAGAGTTACATTAGAGGTACCCATCCAAGAAGGCTCAAGATCGTTGAAACCAGATAAAATGATGTCAAATCACATTATATCTACTGTAGCTTTCACCAATGTCCAGTCTCTTGACAACAAAGTAGACGAAATCCGAGAGACATCAGAGATTGTAACGTTCTTTGTTTCACGGAAACATGGCTGACTCGGGATACGTTATCAGAGTCGGTACAGCCACCTGGTTTCTTCACGCATCGCGCCGACAGCAACAAACATCTCTCTGGTAAGAAGAAGGGCGGGGGTGTATGCCTTATGATTAACGAGACGTGGTGTGATCATAACAACATACAGGAACTCAAGTCCTTTTGTTCACCTGACATAGAATTCCTTACAATCAATTGCATTATCTACCAAGAGAATTCTCTTCGATTATAATCACAGTCGTGTATATCCCCCCCAAGCAGACACATTGACAGCCCTGAAAGAACTTAATTGGACTATATGTAAACTGGAAACCACATATCCTGAGGCTGCATTTAATGTAGCTGGGGATTTTAACAAGGCTAATCTGAAAACAAGGCTCCCTAAATTTGATCAGCATATCGAATGCGCGACCCGGGCTGGCAAAACCCTGGATCATTCTTACTCTAACTTCTGCGATGCATACAAAGCCCTCCCTCTCCCTCCTTTTGGAAAATCTGACCACGACTCCATTTTGTTGCTCCCAGCCTATAGACAGAAACTAAAACAGGAAACGCCCGTGCTCAGGTCTGTTTAATGCTGGTCCGACCAATCGGATTCCACGCTTCAAGATTGCTTCAATCACGTGGACTGGGATATGTTCCACGTAGCGTCGGAAAATAACATTGATGAATACGCTGACTCGGTGAGCGAGCTTATTAGCAAGTGCATCGGTGATGTTGTACCCACAGCGACTATTAAAACGTTCCCAAACCAGAAACCGTGGATTCATGGCAGCATTCGCGCAAAACTGAAAGTGCAAACCACTGCTTTTAATAAGGGCAAGGCGACCGGAAACAGTGTAGCTATTCCCTCTGCAAGGCAATCAAACAAGCTAAGCGTCAGTATAGAGACAAAGTATAGTCACAATTCATCTGCTCAGACACGAGGTATGTGGCAGCGTCTACAGTCAATCACGGAATACAAAAAGATAACCAGCCCCGTCGTGTACCACGATGTCTTGCTCCCAAACAAACTAAACAACTTCTTTGCTCGCATTGAGGACAGTACAGTCCTCAAGGCTCTCCTTCACTGCAGCCAACGTGAGTAAAACATTTAAACATGTTAACCCTCGCAAGGCTGCCCAGACGGCATCCCCAGCCGCGTCCTCAGAGCATGCGCAGACCAGCTGGCTGGTGTGTTTACGGACATATTCAATCAATTCTTATCCCTGTCTGCTGTTCCCAGATGCTTCAAGAGGACCACCACTGTTCCTGTTCCCAAGAAAGCTAAGGTAAATGAGCTAAATGACTATCACCCCGTAGCACTCACTTCCGTCATCATGAAGTGCTTTGAGAGACTATTCAAGGATCGTATCACCTCCACCCTACCTAACACCCTAGACCCACTCCAATTTGCTTACCGCCCCAATAGGTCCACGGACGACGCAATCACACTGCACACTGCCCTAACCTATCTGGACAAGAGGAATACCTATGTAAGTATGCGGTTCATCGATTACAGCTCAGCATTTAACAMCATAGTACCCTCCAAACTCGTCATTAAGCCCTGGGTCTCGACCCCGTCCTGTGCAACTGGGTCCTGGACTTCCCGATGGGCCACCCCCAGGTGGTGAGGATAGGAAACAACATCTCCATCCCGCTGATCCTCAACACTGGGGCCACACAAGGGTGCGTTCTCAGCCCTCTCCTGCACTCCCTGTTCACCCATGACTGCATGGTCATGCACGCCATCAACTCAATCATCAAGTTTTCAGACGACACTACAGTGGTAGGCTTGATTACCAACAACGACGAGATGGCCTTCAGGGAGGTGGTGAGGGCCCTCGGAGTGTGGTGTCAGGAAAATAACCTCACACTCAACATCAACAAAACAAAGGAGATGATTGTGGACTTCAGGAAACAGCAGAGGGAGCAGCCCCCTATCCACATCGATGGGACAGTAGTGGAGAAGGTGGAAAGTTTTAAGTTCCTCGGCGTACACATCACGGACAAACTGAAATGGTCCACGCACACAGACAGCGTGGTGAAGAAGGCGCAGCAGCGCCTCTTCAACCTCAGGAGGCTGAAGAAATTTGGCTTGTCACCAAAAACACTCAAACTTTTACAGATGCACAATCGAGAGCATCCTTTCGGGCTGTATCACCGCCTGGTACGGCAACTGCTCCGCCCACAACCGTAAGGCTCTCCAGAGGGTAGTGAGGTCTGCACAACGCATCACTGGGGGCAAACTACCTTCCCTCCAGGACACCTACACCACCCGATGTCACAGGAAGGCAAAAAAGATCATCAAGGACAACAACCACCCGAGCCACTGCCTGTTCACCCCGTTATCATCCAGAAGGCGAGGTCAGTACAGGTGCATCAAAGCTGGAACCAAGAGTCTGAAAAACAGCTTCTATCTCAAGGCCATCAGACTGTTAAACAGCCATCACTAACATTGAGTGGCTGCTGCCAACATAATGACTCAAATCTCTAGCCACTCTAATAATTAAAAATGGGATGTAATAAATGTATCACTTTTAAACAATGTCACTTTATATAATGTTTACATACTCTACATTACTCATCTCATATGTATATACTGTACTCTATACCATCTACTGCATCTTGCCTATGCCGTTCGGCCATCACTCATCTATATCTTTTTATGTACATATTCTTATTCATTCCTTTACACTTGTGTGTATAAGGTAGTTGTGAAATTGTTAGATTACTTGTTAGGTATTACTGCATTGTCGGAACTAGAAGCACAAGCATTTCGCTACTCTCGCATTAACATCTGCTAACCATGTGTATGTGACAAATAAAATGTGATGGGATTTGATTTGATTGGACTTATCACGTCAACGTCATACTTTCAAAATCTTAGCTAGCAAGCTAGACAAGCAGTCATCATCATGAATCAAATCAACAATCTACTGGTTAGTACTTTTCCATCCTTGTCATGTGAAGAGAAATTATAGATTAAACGTATCGGTGCTCATCAGCCATTGAACATAAACATTACACAACAAGTTGGACATCGCAAGTTGAACAATGAGTGATTTGAAAGGAATTATTGGCTAACTGCAAGTGTTGCAAAGCAATCACTACCCTGCAATTCAGTGGAGAGGATGTGTGGTCCAAGTCTGGGTTTAAGGTTCTCTTTTCCTAGTTTAAAAGGAACATTCACATGCAACACCATGGGCTAGAAAAGGTTGAATACATTGGCCATGCTATCAATCCAGCATGACTTCTTCCGCGTTCAAAACAACTGGAAACTCGGAACTCATAAATCTCAGACTTCAGTGAGTTCAAGACAACCGGGAACTCTGAAAAAAACAATCTCCGACTGGGAAAATACCTTTTGAACAGTTACCCAACTCAGAATTATAAGTTGGGAACTCAGGCCTCTGTCACGCCTGCTCCCGCTCCCCCTCCCTGGCGCTTACGAGCTCCTGCTACCATCAGTACACACACCTGCCTTTCCCCATCACACGCATCAGGGTATTATTGGACTCACCTGGACTCAATCACCTGTTTATTACCTCCACTATATTTGTCAGTTCCTCATCTATGTTCCTGTTTATTACCTCCACTATATTTGTCAGTTCCTCATCTCTGTTCCTGTTTATTACCTCCACTATATTTGTCAGTTCCTCATCTCTGTTCCCCGCTGCTGCAGTGATTGTCGAATGTTGTTGTTTTGCCCGTGTGCTAACGCTGTGCCGGTCTCGTTTCCTGTCTGTTCCTTATTAAATGTTGACTCCCCTGCTACCTCCTCATCTCCGGCGTCGGTTCTTACAGCCTCTTTCTAGAGCTCCGACCTCAAGATAACTGAAGTCATGATTCGACCTTGTTTTTTTCCCGAGTTCCCATTTTGTCTTGAAAGCGCCATAAATCCCGAGAATGCCAGACTTTGATGAAAAAGTTTGATGTCAAAATTTTGCACGCCACCTCTCCTGTTCAATTGTCAGTAGATATCACATTTGTTTAAGTAAGTCAGCCATATCAGCTATGTTTTTTAAAAAGGCAGTAAATGAGGCTGAATTAACTGTTTTGCTGTAAGACAAGGCTCCGCTGATAGCCAGGTTTAGCAGTGGTACGGATTCACTACATGGTGCTGAAAAGAAAGCCCTGCTGTTGGGACAGCTTTATGTAGTCCCTAATGTAGGCCCTAACAGTTTGTGGGCACCGTTTGTAGCCGTTATAGTGCAATTAATGTATTGTTTAGTGTTGTGTAGTGCCTTTGCTGGCATGCATCAACAGCAAAAATGTATTTTCCACCACCAAGATTTACATGCTAAAATAGCCACTGAATATTAGCTCGACTAACCTGTACCCCCGCACATTGACTCGGTACCGGTACTCCCTGTATACAGCCTCATTATTGTTACTTTATTCTTTTTCTTGAACTGCGTTGTAAGTAAGCATTTCACGGTAAAGTCTACACCCATTGTATTTGGCGCATGTGACAAATTTGATTTGATTTGGTTTGCTTTTAATATTCACACGTTAAGGTGGTGGATCACTTACTTGACTTTTTACATTGACTAATTTCCTCATTTCCATGTTACTGGTGTTTACTTTGTGTCTCTTCACCACTTGATCTGTGTATTACATTGTTTCACATTGACTCATTTCCTCATTTCCATTTTACTGGTGTTTACTTTGTGTCTCTTCTCTTCACCACTTGACCTGGGTATTACATTGTTTTACACTGCACAATTTTTTATACAGTACCAGTCAAATGTTTGGACACACCAACTCAATCAAGGGATTTTCTTTATTTTTACAATTGTTTTACATAAGAGAATGCCAAGAGTGTGCAAAGCTGTCATCATTGGCAAAGGGTGGCTACTTTAAAGAATCTTAATCTTAAATATAAAACATTATTTTGATTTGTTTAACACTTTTTTGGTTACATTATTCCATATGTGTTATTTTATATTTTTGATGTCTTCCCTATAGGGAAAAATATGAGGGAAAACCCTTGATTGAGTAGGTGTGTCCAAACTTCTGACTGGTACTGTGTGTCTAAAAGGTCTGCAAATGTATTTGTCTGGCTATTTATAAAATATTGCTGTTTTGAATCAGTCACTCAGTAAACTTGTACTGCTTTGTGCATGAGCTATGTATACTGAACAAAACATAAACGAAACATACAACAATTTCTACAATTTTACTGAGTTACAGTTCATATAACACTTCATATATTTTATCTGTCCCCAGCACAAGGTGCACCTCTGTAATGACCCGTCTGTTTAATCAGCTTCTTGATATGCCACACCTGTCAGGTGGATGGATTATCTTGGCAAAGGAGAAATGCTCACAAACAGGGACGTAAACACATTTGAGAGAAATAAGCTTGTTGTGCATTATTTCAGCTCATGAAACATGGGACCAACACTTTACATGTTGCGTTTATATTTTTTGTTCAGTCATAAATAACATTCAGTCGTTAACCTCGACACTGTAGCTAACCTTGACTCACTCTCGCGTCTAGTACAGCAATAATACAAGTACTGCATTCTATTATGTGTTAGTAGATACATTAGTTGTTGGATACCAACATGTACAAACATCAATAAATACAGCCAACCCAACCTGCAACTTTCACAAACTACTCTACCAATCAGTACAGTGGGTCTCATAGAGATGTTCTTTTTTTATATAAACGTGTGATTTCACAGTGAAACATGACATAACATAACATAACGGCATACATTTGATAAATAATTTAAGATATCTCAATCATCTCTTTATGACATATTATTTAATTAACAGGTGTGTCTTACCATTGTTCTGTCTTGTTTGGTAGGAGTCTTTTGTAGGCAGTGAATGAAGCTACTGTATTTTGACTGCAAACAGGCTGTAAACTAACCAATACTGGCTGGCTGAGGAAAGTGCTGACCGTTTCAACAGAGGACACCCTTTTTGCATTGTGGCTTTACAAGCAGACATGTTTGAACATGCAAACCAGTTAGGCTCACATAAAACCTTTTATAGATTCATATAGTAAATATGTTTCATATCTTGTGGTTTTGGCTTGCTAATGAATCAGGTTACATACGTAAATATTTGCATTTTTCCTTGTACCATTAATTCTGTATGAGGAGTTATCAAGATGGCCTCATTGTTATAAAACTTGATATATGCTAGCATGCATCGAAGGATATGACACACATGGAAGTCGGTGTTATTTTGCAACCTACGGTATTGCACTTGGAAGGCAAAGATTCCAATCAATGACCCAGCAGCCATTAATGAGCCAGCATTGCATAGCATATTTTGGCAACAGAGATGTAGTAAGGTACACTAACCACATGGTCTACTCGGAAAGAGAGAGAGCATGAAACATTTACAGATGCAGTCAATTATATTGGCATCCTTACATGTTTCACTATTTATTTTTTAAATAAGTTGAAATGGAAAAATAAAAATAAAACATTTGGTGTTTAAATGTGTATTTGTTTGATTTACAAGCTTGGAAAGGTTATTTAGGAACACAACAACAAAAAATATTTGATCGTTTACTGTGTGCTTTAACTCACCTGTGGTTAGTTGCAGGTGCCTGCAGGGTAGAAATAGCCATTCAACCAGTTAAGAATAAGTAGAAATACAGAATATTCTTCTCCATTGTACTACATTGTAGCTTTTTCTGAAGAGAGAGTGAGATACATGAAAACCATCTCCCATCAATGACCCAGCAGCCATAAATGACCCAGCAGCCATCAATGACCCAGCAGCCATCAATGACCCAGTGTAGCCATGTGAAATGGCTAGCTAGTTAGCGGTGGTGCGCGCTAATAGCGTTTCAATGTGACGTCACTCGCTTTGAGACCTTGAAGTAGTGGTTCCCCTTGCACTGCAAGGGCCACGGCTTTTGTGGCGCGATGGGTAACGATGCTTCGTGGGTGACTGTTGTTGATGTGTGCAGAGGGTCCCTGGTTCGCGCGAGAGGACGGACTAAAGTTATACTGTTACATTGGTGCCGTGACCCGGATCACTGGTTGCTGCGGAAAAGGAGGAGGTTGAAAGGGGGGTGAGTGTAACCAATGTGAAATGGCTAGCTAGTTAGCGGTGGTGCGCGCTAATAGCGTTTCAATCGGTGACGTCACTCGCTTTGAGACCTTGAAGTAGTGGTTCCCCTTGCTCTGCAAGGGCCGTGGCTTTTGTGGAGTGATGGGTAACGATGCTTCGTGGGTGACTGTTGTTGATGTGTGCAGAGGGTCCCTGGTTCGCGCCCGGGTCAGGGCGAGGGGCGAGGGGATGGACTAAAGTTATACTGTTACACCAGCAGCCATCAATGACCCAGCAGTGCATGGCATATTTTGGCAACAGATATGTAGTAAGGTGCACTAACCACATGGTCTACTTGGAAACAGAGAGAGCATGATTATTTTTTTACAGATGCAGTCAAATATATTGATACAGTATGTAGTGACTGATGCTGGAGATGAGAAGCTGGAACGGGGAGTCAACATTTATTCAGGAACAGACAGGTAGAAACTGCGTCAGCACACGGGTAGACAACGACAAACGACAATTAATGCTGGGGGGGAGGGGGGGGGGCAGGTGTGCGTAATGATGATGGTAAGAGTGTGTAATGCTGGGGAGCCTGGCACCTTCGAGCGCCAGGGAGGGGGAGCGGGAGCAGGCGTGACAATATATGTATTTAGCTTTTTCTGCAGAGAGAGGGAGAGAGGTGAAAATATGTGTCCTTAAACAACCTGTTGTGGGAGTGACAGTTGTTTATGTCACAGTCTAAGCCTCTAGATGGTGATATCTACTAAGTTTACAGATGTATTTTTTATTATTATAATAATGTACAACTGAGTGAACAAAACATTAAGAACACCTACTCTTTCCATGACACACTGACCAGGTGAAGTCTATAAATCCTGATTGATGTCACTTGGATTGTGTGTGTGTGCCATTCAGAGGATGAATGGGCAAGACAAAATGTTTAAGTGCCTTTGAACGGGTTATGGTAGTAGGTGCCAGGCCCACCGGTTTGTGTCAAGAACTGCAATACTGCTGGGTTTTTCATGCTCAACAGTTTCCTGTGTGTATCAAGAATGGTCTACCAACCAAAGGACATCCAGCCAACTTGACTCAACTGTTGAAAGCAGTCAACATGGGCCAGCGTCCCTGTGGAACGCTTTCAACACCTTGTAGAGTCCATGCACCGACGAATTGAGGCTGTTCTAAAGGAAAAGGGAGAGGGTGCAACTGAATGTTAAGATGTTCTTAATGTTTTGTACACTCAGTGTATTAATGTACAAATGCTTGCCACGCACGAACACACAGACACAAGGGACATCCACATTAAACCACCCTCCCAAAACCACTCTGGTTTAGCTTCAGTCAAGGATTTTCTTAAAGGCCAAGCTAAAACAATGAGGAAGTTCAGTACCCCTTGAAGCCGTCTTCATAAATCTCTCACCGGCATTTGTTTACTTTACCAGTACACCTTATTCAGTCATGTTACCTCATTAGCTAGCTAGCTAACAACCTGGTTACTTTACCAGTACACCTTGTTCAGTCATGTTACGGTATTAGTCGCTAAACCTGTTATTTACCAGTACACCTTTGTTCAGTCATGTTCATTAGCTAGCTAGCTAACAACCTGGTATTTTACCAGTATCCTTGTTCAATCATGTTCCTCATAGCTTAGCTAGTAACAACCTGGTTACTTTACCAGTACACCTTGTTCAGTCATGTTACTCATTAGCTAGCTAGCTAACAACCTGGTTACTTTACAGTAACCTTGTTCAGTCATGTTACCTCATTAGCTAGCTAACAACCTGGTTTACTTTTACCAGTACACCTTGTTCAGTCATGTTACCTCATTAACTAGCTAACAACCTGGTTATCTACGTACACCTTGTTCAGTTATGTTACCTCATTAGCTAGCTAGCTAAAACCTGGTTTACTTTAAGTACACCTGTTAGTCATGTTACTCTTAGCTAGCTAGCTAACAACTTGGTTACTTTAACCAGTAACACTTGTTCAGTCATGTTACTATTAGTAGCTAGTAACACTGGTTACTTAACAGTAACTTGTTCGTCATGTACTCATTAGCTAGCTAGCTAAAACCTGGTTACTTTACCAGTACACCTTGTTCAGTCATGTTACCTCATTAGCTAGCTAGCTAAAAACCTGGTTACTTTACCAGTACACCATTGTTCAGTTCATGTTACCTCATTAGCTAGCTAAACACCTGGTTACTTTACCAGTACACCTTGTTCAGTCATGTTACTCATTAGCTAGCTAACAACCTTGTTACTTTACCAGTACACCTTGTTTCAGTCATGTTACCTCATATTAGCTAGCTAACAACCTGGTTACTTTACCAGTACACTTGTTCAGTCATGTTACCTCATTAGCTAGCTAACAACTGGTTACTTTACCAGTACACCTTGTTCAGTCATGTTACCTCATTAGCTAGCTAACAACCTGGTTACTTTACCAGTACACCTTGTTTCAGTCATGTTACCTCATTAGCTAGCTAGCTAACAACCTGGTTACTTTTACCAGTACACCTTGTTCAGTCATGTTACCTCATTAGCTAGCTAACACCTGGTACTTTACCGTATATTTTAAACATTGGGTTGCACAGAAAGAAAGGAAAAGGGAAAGCTTTTTAGAGAATGATCATAGCAATGAATGACAGACTGATCTCTTGCATGACATAGCTCACAAACTTGACGCTCTTAAAGAGACAGTGTAGATTGTTCAATGTAATAAATCTCAATAGGGCTAGTGAGTGAAAGGTCACTGGCTCAAATCCTTGAGCTGACTTGGTGAAAAATCGTGGATGTGCCCTTACCCTAATTGCTCCTGTAAGTCACTCTGGATAAGAGTGTCTGATAAATGACTAAAATGGAACACTTTTACACAATATAGAAACCGAATATACACAATGACTTTGTATTTTCAATGACAGGTATTTGTATCAAATTAAGTTGGGAAACCAGTGCTACCAATGTCCTGGTCAAGATGGACCATTAAGCTATTTAATTAGAATCGTTTTTTTAAAAAATTATCTGATGAAACATTGAATTTGGCCTTTATGTATAATCCCATAAAAATATTGACTATACATTCATATATGCCAAAAAAAATAAAAATCATAAGGACATATAGTTTGAGGTATCTGAAATGCATCTGACAGATATAGGAAAGTTGCATGTGTAATAAAATGTAGCCCTGGTGTAATAAAATGTAGCCCTGGTGCGGCAAGTACCCTAGTGGTTAAGAGGTCTGGTCTGTTGTCACTTTCTGTCCAGGACCTTTGGTCTGTTATCACTTTTCTGTCCAGGAACCTTGGTTGTTGTCACTTTCTGTCCAGGAACCTTGGTCTGTTGTCACTTTCTGTCTAGGAACCTTGGTCTGTTGTCACTTTCTGTCCAGGACCTTGGTCTGTTATCACTTTTCTGTCCGGGAACCTTGGTCTGTTTGTCATTTCTGTCTAGGACTTGGTCTGTTGTCACTTTCTGTCCAGGAACCTTGGTCTGTTGTCACTTTCTGTCCAGGAACCTTGGTCTGTTGTCACTTTCTGTCCAGTGTTGTATTGGGTTGACTGGGGTGGCTTTCCTTGTCATCCTTAATCAACTTTCTCTTGAAACAAACCAATCGAGCTTCCCAGGAATTGATCTTGAGCTTTATTTGAGCTTCCCGGGAAAATGTTGACCCAGGAAGAAACAATAACCGATGGGGCGGGGCTTAGTAAAGGTTGAATTGCAGAACATGCATTTATTAGCTTGTCTGGTGCAACAACATCTAATCACATTTAACTCTTGTAGGCCAATACAGAGAGATGAGCACCAAAGTTTAGTAGCTGTCAGTATGTAGACTATCCTTGTACTGCACCACAGTGCTCTCTGGTGGCAGGACACAGCAGATACTACGATGATATAATGCCCTAGGAGTGGTTATAACTGCTTATGGAAAGTGTTATAATGCACTATAAGGTAGCCTGCTATCAATGCAGTCATACTGCAATAGATATGTTTACCTCATAGGAAGGTGGAGGACAATGAGGTTCTGTAAGCAAATCAGATACTAGTAAACAGTAAATGGTGAAACATTACAGGTAAAAAAAACACATTCTATTATTCACAGTGTTAAAGCTGGAGGTTAATGGTGTTTTTTTTCACAAGGTCATGTTTCTAATGCATTATGATTGACTACAGCATTGTTCATGCAGATGATTTTATCCTCAGATCAACTCTCCAATTATGTGTGGTGGTGAGTAGGCAGAAGCTTTAGCTCTCACGTCAACAAAACATCTCTCTCTCTATTAGATAGACACTATACATTACTTTTCCTCTCTCCAACCCTCCCGACCCCCTGCACTCCCCCTCTACGTCTCCCGTGGGTCAGGTTGCACACACACACACTGTGTGAGTTGATGTCGTTCCTAAATGTGTACAAATCTCGCACCTGACTTGTAGCATTGTGAGTGCTCCCTTAATCCAGAAGAGGGCAGCATAAGCCTCCTGCTGCAGGTTGATATAGTGAACTAAAACAGAGAGAAAATATAGGGAACTAAGACAGAGAGAAAATATAGGGAACTAAGACAGAGAGAGGATATAGGGAACTAAGACAGAGAGAGAATATAGGTTACTAAGACAGAGGGAGAATATAGGGAACTAAGACAGAGATAATATAGGGAACTAAGACAGAGGGAGAATATAGGGAACTAAGACAGAGAGAGAATATAGGGAACTAAGACAGAGAGATATAGGGAACTAAGACAGAGAGAGAATATAGGGAACTTAAACAGAGAGAGAATCCATCCCCTTTGTGTGAGTCTGTATGTGTGCTGCTCCATGTTCAGTAGCATACCTGCCAATAAAGGTGAAATGTGAGACTTTCATCCTTCCTTGTCACGACTACTCCCTTTGGCCTTGTCTAGATGATAAGAGTGGAGATGTGAGACTACTCCCTTTGGCCTTGTCTTGATGATAAGAGGGGATATGTGAGGTCCTGACAACTGAAGCATCGCACCTTGTGTTGGGCTCCAAGAGATGAGGCCAGGGGCGTATTGGGTACCAGGCTGTATCACAACTGGCCGTGATTGGGAGTCCCATAGGGCGCTGCACATTTGGCCCAGTGTCGTCCGGGTTTGACTGGTGTAGGCCGTCATTGTGAATAACAATTTGTTCTTAACTGACTTGCCTAGTTAAATAAAGGTTAATTAAAAATAATTAGTCTAGTGCCTTGTAAACAGGATTCATGTTTATTCTGTACAGGCTTCCTTCTTTTTACTCTGTCAATTAGGTCATTATTGTGGAGTAACTAAAATGTTTTCTCCCATCACAGCCATTCAACTGCTTTAAAGCCACCATTGGCCTCATGGTGAAATCCCTGAGCAGTTTCCTTCCTCTCCGGCAACTGAGTTACACGATCCAAAGTGTAAATAATATTACCATTCTCAAAGGGATATTCAAAGTCATTTTTTTTTTTTTTTTTACCCCAGAAGAGAGATTCCACCCCGGCACTCAAGCAGAAAGAAGGAGACGGCCACCCCTCATAGCCTGGTTCCTCTCTAGTTTCTTCCTAGGTTTTGGCCTTTCTAGGGAGTTTTTCCTAGCCACCGTGCTTCTACACCTGCATTGGCTTGCTGTTTGGCGGTTTAGGCTGGGTTTCTGTACAGCACTTCGAGATATTAGCTGATGTACGAAGGGCTATATAAAAATTTAAAAAAATAAACTTGCATTGATGTTCAGCTCCATGGTAGACACTTACTCAATCCCCTCTCATTCGGCCCCACTTCACAGTAGAAGCATCAGTCAAGGTCTAAAGACTGTTGACATCTAGTGGAACGCCTTAGGAAGTGCAAAATTACCAAAATATCCCACTGTACTTCAATCAGGGGCTGAGTTGAACGTCAACCAGACCTCAGATTTTCCCACTTCCTGGTTGTATTTTTTCTCAGGTTTTTGCCTGCATATGAGTTCTGTTTTACTCACAGACATCATTCAAACAGTTTTAAGAAACTTCAGAGTGTTCTATCCAAATATACTCATAATATGCATATATTAGCCAACGGACTGAGGAGCAGGCAGTTTTACTCCGTGGGCACCTCTGGGCACTTATTCATCCAAGCTACTCAACACTGCCCCGCAGCCATAAGAAGCTTAAGGAAAAGTGGACTAAAATGCCATGTGTAACACTTGATCTCGATCAACATTTATATGAGTATTTCTGGAATTTGATGTGGCTCTCTGCAAAATCACCGGATGTTTTTGGAACTACTGAACATAACGTGCCAATGTATACTGATATATTTGATATAAATATGAACTTTAAACCAAACAAACATACATGTATTGTGTAACATGAAGTCCTATGAGTGTCATCTGATGAAGATCATCAAAGGTTAGTGATTCAATTTATCTCTATTTCTGCGTTTTTTGTGACTCTGTCTTTGGCTGGAAAAATTGCTGTTTTTCTCTGTGATTTGGCGGTGACCTAACATAATCGTTCGTGGTGCTTTGCTGTAAAGCCTTTTTGAAATCGGACACTTGGTGGGATTAACATCAAGATTACCTTTAAAAAAATGGTATAAGATACTGTATGTTTGAGAAATGTTAATTATGAGATTTCTGTTGTTTGAATTTGGCGCCCTGCACTTTCACTGGCTGTTGTCATATCGATCCGTTAACGGGATTTAAGGAATTTGAAATGATTCTATACTTTTACTTTTGAATTACTTAACTATATTTAGCAATTACATTTGCTTTTGATATTTCAAGCATATTTAAAACCAAATACTTTTACACTTTTTTTTTTTACACACAAGTATTATTTACTGGGTGACTTTCACTTTTGCTTCAGCTCATTTCTATTAAGGCATCTTGACTCTTACTCCAAGTATGACAATTGGGTACTTTTTTCACCACTGGTATAGTGGTGTGGTGGTCGTATGGCTGTAAGTGTGTATAGTATAGTGGTGTGGTGGTCGTATGCTGTAAGTGTGTCATCCCTCAGAAATAGAACACAGTGTAACCAACAGGGACTGATGGGAACGCCTGCCTCAGTGCTCACAACCAGGCCAACTACAGCCCTCAGACCAATCACAGGATAATATGTGTCACACACTGATCTGTTTTCCACTTGTCTTTGTGATTACTCCACCCCCCTCCAGGTGTCACCCATCTTCCCCATTATCCCCAGTTGTATGTATACCTGTGGTTCCTCTGTTTGTCTGATGCTAGTTTCGTTTGTTCCTTCAAACCTACCCACGATTTTTCCCTTGCTCCTGTCTGTGCTTTAGTGCCTGTTTTTAGTTTCCCTGTTTTTGGACCATTCCTGCCTGACCTGAGCCTGCCTGCTGTCCTGTACCTTTGCCCCACCTGTCTCGGATTACTGACCTCTCCTGACCTGACCCAGAGCCTGCCTGCTGTCCTGTACCTTTGCCCCTCCCTGTCTGTATTCTGACCTCTGCCTGCCCTTGACCTGTCCTTTTTGTCTGCCCCTGTTCGAGGAATAAACTTAGTTTTTCGAACACTGCCTGGGTATTCACCTTAAACCTGATAAATATGCCTACATTTAATAGACAGACAGACACATATGCACACCGGAACATTCTCAGCAACAAAAGAGTGATCAAATTAAAATCCTACATCTGTGTTAGTAAATGTCTAATATCTTTACTCGTTAATATTTGATGTCATGTCTAAATATGAGGATAAATTTTTATGTTTTGGGCATTGATGTGATAAGTGACAAGTATTTTTCTAGATTGTGAGATATGAAAGGTAAAATCCTGAAGAGTCTATTGACACACCTGTGCGTCAATCTAAGAAACGTAATAAAAAATTCCCCGTCAAAAATCCCGTCAGTTTAATTAGCAGAGATATCAGTTTTGTTTGCATGGGCTGCGTCTCAATCCAACACATTCGTCTATGTCGGCCTTCTGCATCTCTGGTTGGAGAGGTGGCCCGGTGCTACAGAGGTGCTTGTCAGACCATGAGGACATCCCAGAAATCGGCCTTTTCACGAACACGTCTGTAGCATCTGAACTGTCTATGACCCCTCTCATGCTCTACGGGCTCCCATATGTCACGGGACCCGTCTGAAGGTAACCCATACAAATGAATGGAGGTAGGTGACCTCTCTTATATCTTCTAGATATTGGATAAAACCCCTTCAAAAACCTTATTCCTTACGATTATTTTTTAATTCTTATGGCTGCAGGGGCAGTATTGAGTAGCTTGGATGAAAGGTGCCCAGAGATGCCCAGAGTAAACGGCCTGCTCCTCAGTCCCAGTTGCTAATATATGCATTATTAGTAGTATTGGATAGAAAACACTCTTGAAGTTTCTAAAACTGTTTGAATGATGTCTGAGTATAACAGAACTCATATGGCAGGCAAAAACCTGAAGAAGCAACAGGAAGTGGGAAATCTGAGATTTCCAGCCCCTATTGAATACACATTGGGATATGGATGTTTGTACTTCCTAAAGGCGTCCCTAGATTCAACTGTCTTTAGAAACTTGTTGAGGATTCTACTGTGTATAGTGGGAACGAATGAGAGAGGAATGAGCCAGGTGCTCTGCAGATTGCCACAGGCTCTGAGGCGCGTCACGAGAGAGTTAGCTCTCATTCCATTGCTTTTCTACAGACATAGGAATTCTCCGGTTGGATATTATTGACGTTTTATGTTAAAAACATCCTAAAGATTGATTCCATACATCGTTTGAACATGTTTCTACGGGACAGTAACGGAACTTTTTGACATTTCCGTCTGCAACTAGGGAACGCGCTTCATGACTTTGGATTTGTTTACCCAAACGTGCTAACAAAAGTATCTCTTTGGCACATAAATGATGGACATTATCGAACTAAAATCAAACATTTAATGTGGAACTGGGATTCCTGGGAGTGCATTCTGATGAAGATCATCAAAAGGTAAGTGAATATTTATAATGCTATTTCTGACTTCTGTTGACTGCCCAAATATGGCGGATATCTTTTTGGCTGCTTTGTTGTCTGAAAGCTGTACTCAGATTATTGCATGGTTTGCTTTTCCGTAAAGTTTTTTTGAAACTGACACAGCGGTGCATTAAGGAGAAGTGCTATCTATATTTCTATGTCTAACAATTGTATTTTCATCGACATTTATAATGAGTATTTCTGTAAAATGATGTGGCTCTCCTGCAATTTCATCGGATGTTTTTTGGAACTAGTGAACATAGTACACATTGGCGCGCTGAGACTGTTTAATATAAATACTGGCACTTTATCGAACAAAACATATATTCTTGTGTAACATGAAGCCCTATGAGTGTCATCTGATGAAGATCATCAAAGTTAGTGATTCATTTTATCTCTATTTGTGCTTTTTGTGACTCCTGCTCTTTGGCTCGAAAAAATGGCTGAATTTTTCTGTGACTTGGCGGGTGACCTAACACAATCGTTTGTGGTGCTTTCGGTGTAAACCTATTTGAAATCGGACACGTTGGTGGCATTAACAACAAGATTACCTTTAAAATGGTATAAGAACATGTATGTCTGAGAGGAATTTTAATTATGAGATTTCTGTTGTTTAAACATTTGGCGCCCTGCACTTTCACTGGCTGTTGTCATATCGATCCCGTTAACGGCATTGCAGCCATAAGAAGTTGTTAACTGTCTTCTTTGCCATTTATGAAAGCGTTATTCAATGCATTTCTCTGGGCTACAGTGGTAAAGGGCAAATTCTATAATTTGTCAATATATTTTTTATAACTGAAGGGGTGCTTAAATTAAAAATCAAATAGCTAAATGGTCAATGGTATGACCATCTTAAAACAATTCCATTTGTTGACCCCCTTCCCCATCCCAACGGCTTAGACTTTAGAGTTAGCTGTTGTGTGTTGGTGTGTGTGTGTGTGTGTGGTGTGTGTGTGTGTGTGGTGTTGTGTGGTGTGTGTGTGGTGTGTGTGTGTGTGTGTGTGTGTGTGTGTGTGTGTGTGTGTGTTGTGTGTGTGTGTGTGTGTGTGTGTGGTTGTGTTGGTGTGTGGTAGATATGGTGTCCAACTCAAATTACATCAGTCCATCACATTGCACGGCAGACAACTCAGACCAGGTGAGATAGGACAGAAAGAGCCATGCCCTCAGTCCATCAACTCCCCATTCCACACACACACACACACACCTTTCTCTCTCTCTCTCTCTCATATCCACCCCTCTCTTTATCCCTCACTCAATTCCCCTCTCTCCATCCCTCTCTCCTTCACTCTCTTATCCCCAACGTACATTAGAAGTGAAATGTTGTGCTGAGAATACTGAGATACCTGCTGATCATTACTCAAACACACACACACACACGCACACACATTTGTTTAACTATCCTTAACCCTAACCCTAACCTTAACCCTAACTCAAACGCCTAACCCCAAACCTTAACCTAACCCTAATTGTAACCCTAACCTTAAATGTACAGTGCCTTCAGAAAGTATTCACACCCCTAGACTTTTTCCCAAAAAATGTGTTACAGCCTGAATGTAAAATGGGTTGATTTGAGATTTTTGTTGGTCTAAAAACAATACTCCATAATGTCAGTGGCTTATGTTTGTGACATTTTTAGAAATAAAATAAAAATAAAAAATGCAGAAATGTCTTGAGTCAATATTTAATCAACCCCTTTGTTATAGCAAGCCAAATAAGGTTCAGGAGTAAAACGTTGTTTAACAAATCACATACTAAGTTGCATGGACTCACTCTGTGTGCAATAATTGGTGTTTGATTTTGAATGACTACCTCATCTTCGTACCCCACAATTATCTGTAAGGTCCCTCAGTCGAGCAGTGAATTTCAAATACAGATTCAACCCAAATGTAACGAATGTCATCTTGAGAAGGAGAAGAGGACCAAGGTGCAGCGTGGTTAAGTATTCATAATACTTTTAATAAATACGAACACTTGAACAAAAACAACAAAGCGAAAAACGAACAGTTCTGCAAGGTGCAATACACAACAGAAAACAACTACCACACACACAGGTGGGAAACAGGCTACCTAAGTATGGTTCTCAATCAGAGACAACGATAGACAGCTGCCTCTGATTGGAACCACACCAGGGCACAAACACCCTAGAAATACAAAACATAAACAAACATAGAATGCCACACCCCAACTCACGCCCTGACCAAACAAAATAGAGACATAAACAAGGAACTAAGGTCAGGGCATGACACCTAAAGACCCAGGGATGTTTTCCAATGCCTCCACAAAGAAGGGCACCTATTGGTAGATGGGTAA
>NW_019942797.1:148611-166389 GCF_002910315.2 Salvelinus sp. IW2-2015 | reverse complement strand
AATCAGAGGCAGCTGTCTATCGTTGTCTCTGATTGAGAACCATACTTAGGTAGCCTGTTTCCCACCTGTGTTTGTGGGTAGTTGTTTTCTGTTTTGTGTATTGCACCTTGCAGAACTGTTCGTTTTTCGCTTTGTTGTTTTTGTTCAAGTGTTCGTATTTATTAAAAGTATTATGAATACTTACCACGCTGCACCTTGGTCCTCTTCTCCTTCTCAGATGACATTCGTTACATTTGGGTTGAATCTGTATTTGAAATTCACTGCTCGACTGAGGGACCTTACAGATAATTGTGGGGTACGAAGATGAGGTAGTCATTCAAAATCAAACACAATTATTGCACACAGAGTGAGTCCATGCAACTTAGTATGTGATTTGTTAAACAACGTTTTACTCCTGAACTTATTTAGGCTTGCTATAACAAAGGGGTTGATTAAATATTGACTCAAGACATTTCTGCATTTTTATTTTATTTTATTTCTAAAAATGTCACAAAACATAAGTCCACTGACATTATGGAGTATTGTTTTTAGACCAACAAAAATCTCAAATCAACCCATTTTACATTCAGGCTGTAACACATTTTTTGGGAAAAAGTCTAGGGGTGTGAATACTTTCTGAAGGCACTGTACATTTAAGGTTAGGGTTACAATTAGGGTTAGGTTTAAGGTTTGGGGTTAGCGTTTGGAGTTAGGGTTAAGGTTAGGGTTAGGGTTAAGGATAGTTAAACAAATGTGTGTGCGTGTGTGTGTGTGTGTTTGAGTAATGATCAGCAGGTATCTCAGTATTCTCAGCACAACATTTCACTTCTAATGTACGTTGGGATAAGAGAGTGAAGGAGAGAGGGATGGAGAGAGGGAATTGAGTGAGGGATAAAGAGAGGGGTGGATGAGAGAGAGAGAGAGAGAAAGGTGTGTGTGTGTGTGTGTGGAATGGGGAGTTGATGGACTGAGGGCATGGCTCTTTCTGTCCCTATCTCACCTGTCTGAGTTGTCTGCCTGACAATGTGATGGACTTGACTGTAATTTGAGTTGGACACCATCATCTACACACACACACACACACACACACACACACACACACACACACACACACACACACACACACACACACACACACACACACACACACACACACACACACACACCACACACACACCACACACACACACACACACACACACACACACACTAACCTCTAAAGTCTAAGCCGTTGGGATGGGGAAGGGGGTCAACAAATGGAATTGTTTTAAGATGGTCATACCATTGACCATTTAGCTATTTGATTTTTAATTTAAGCACCCCTTCAGTTATAAAAAATATATTGACAAATTATAGAATTTGCCCTTTACCACTGTAGCCCAGAGAAATGCATTGAATAACGCTTTCATAAATGGCAAAGAAGACAGTTAACAACTTCTTATGGCTGCAATCCCGTTAACGGGATCGATATGACAACAGCCAGTGAAAGTGCAGGGCGCCAAATTTAAACAACAGAAATCTCATAATTAAAATTCCTCAGACATACATGTATCTTATACCATTTTAAAGGTAATCTTGTTGTTAATGCCACCAACGTGTCCGATTTCAAATAGGCTTTACACCGAAAGCACCACAAACGATTGTGTTAGGTCACCGCCAAGTCACAGAAAAATTCAGCCATTTTTCGAGCCAAAGAGAGGAGTCACAAAAAGCACAAATAGAGATAAAATGAATCACTAACCTTTGATGATCTTCATCAGATGACACTCATAGGGCTTCATGTTACACAAGACATATATGTTTTGTTCGATAAAGTGCATATTTATATAAAACAGTCTCAGCGCGCCAATGTATACTATGTTCACTAGTTCCAAAAACATCCGATGAAATTGCAGAGAGCCACATCATTTTACAGAAATACTCATTATAAATGTCGATGAAAATACAATTGTTAGACATAGAAATATAGATACACTTCTCCTTAATGCAACCGCTGTGTCAGATTTCAAAAAAACTTTACGGAAAAAGCAAACCATGCAATAATCTGAGTACAGCTTTCAGACAACAAAGCAGCCAAAAAGATATCCGCCATATTGGGCAGTCAACAGAAGTCAGAAATAGCATTATAAATATTCACTTACCTTTGATGATCTTCATCAGAATGCACTCCCAGGAATCCCAGTTCCACATTAAATGTTTGATTTAGTTCGATAATGTCCATCATTTATGTCCAAAGAGATACTTTTGTTAGCACGTTTGGTAAACAAATCCAAAGTCATGAAGCGCGTTCCCTAGTTGCAGACGAAATGTCAAAAAGTTCCGTTAMTGTCCGTAGAAACATGTCAAACGATGTATGGAATCAATCTTTAGGATGTTTTTAACATAAAACGTCAATAATATTCCAACCGGAGAATTCCTATGTCTGTAGAAAAGCAATGGAATGAGAGCTAACTCTCTCGTGACCGCGCCTCAGAGCCTGTGGCAATCTGCCARACACCTGGCTCATTCCTCTCTCATTCGTTCCCACTTCACAGTAGAATCCTCAAACAAGTTTCTAAAGACAGTTGACATCTAGTGGACGCCTTAGGAAGTACAACATAACCCATATCCCAATGTGTATTCAATAGGGGCTGGAAATCTCAGATTTCCCACTTCCTGTTGCTTCTCAGGTTTTTGCCTGCCATATGAGTTCTGTTATACTCAGACATCATTCAAACAGTTTTAGAAACTTCAGAGTGTTTTCTATCCAATACTACTAATAATATGCATATATTAGCAACTGGGACTGAGGAGCAGGCCGTTTACTCTGGGCATCTCTGGGCACCTTTCATCCAAGCTACTCAATACTGCCCCTGCAGCCATAAGAATTAAAAAATAAATCGTAAGGAATAAGGTTTTTGAAGGGTTTTATCCAATATCTAGAAGATATAAGAGAGGTCACCTACCTCCATTCATTTGTATGGGTTACCTTCAGACGGGTCCCGTGACATATGGGAGCCGTAGAGCATAGAGGGGTCATAGACAGTTCAGATGCTACAGACGTGTTCGTGAAAAGGCCGATTTCTGGGATGTCTCATGGTCTGACAAGCACCTCTGTAGCACCGGCCACCTTCCAACGCAGATGCAGAAGGCCGACATAGACGAATGTGTTGGATTGAGACGCAGCCCATGCAAACAAAACTGATATCTCTAGCTTAATTAAACTGACGGATTTTGACGGGGAATTTTTTATTACGTTTCTTAGATTGACGCACAGGTGTGTCAATAGACTCTTCAGGATTTTACCTTTCATATCTCACAATACTAGAATCAATACTTGTCAACTTATCACATCAATGCCCAAAACATAAAAATTATCCTCATATTTAGACATGACATCAAATATTAACGAGTAAAGATATTAGACATTTACTAACACAGATGTAGGATTTTAATTTGATCACTCTTTTGTTGCTGAGAATGTTCCGGTGTGCATATGTGTCTGTCTGTCTATTAAATGTAGGCATATTTATCAGGTTTAAGGTAATACCCAGGCAGTGTCGAAAAAACTAAGTTTATTCCTCGAACAGGGGCAGACAAAAGGACAGGTCAAGGGCAGGCAGAGGTCAGAATACAGACAGGAGGGGCAAAGGTACAGGACAGCAGGCAGGCTCTGGGTCAGGTCAGGCAGAGGTCAGTAATCCAGACAGGTGGGGCAAAGGTACAGGACAGCAGGCAGGCTCAGGTCAGGCAGGAATGGTCAAAAACAGGGAAACTAGAAAACAGGCACTAAAGCACAGACAGGAGCAAGGGAAAAATGCTGGTAGGTTTGAAGGAACAAAACGAACTAGCATCAGACAAACAGAGAACACAGGTATACATACACTGGGGATAATGGGGAAGATGGGTGACACCTGGAGGGGGGTGGAGATAATCACAAAGACAAGTGAAACAGATCAGTGTGTGACACATATTATCCTGTGATTGGTCTGAGGGCTGTAGTGGCCTGGTTGTGAGCACTGAGCAGGCGTTCCCATCAGTCCCTGTTGGTTACACTGTGTTCTATTTCTGAGGGATGACACACTTACAGCCATACGACCACCACACCACTATACTATACACACTTACAGCCATACGACCACCACACCACTATACCAGTGGTGAAAAAAGTACCCAATTGTCATACTTGAGTAAGAGTCAAGATGCCTTAATAGGAAATGACTGAAGCAAAAGTGAAAGTCACCCAGTAAAATAATACTTGTGTGTAAAAAAAAAAAGTGTAAAAGTATTTGGTTTTAAATATGCTTAAATATCAAAAGCAAATGTAATTGCTAAAATATAGTTAAGTATCAAAAGTAAAAGTATGAATCATTTCAAATTCCTTAAATCCCGTTAACGGGATCGATATGACAACAGCCAGTGAAAGTGCAGGGCGCCAAATTCAAACAACAGAAATCTCATAATTAACATTTCTCAAACATACAAGTATTTTTATACCATTTTAAAGGTAATCTTGATGTTAATCCCACCAAAGTGTCCGATTTCAAAAAGGCTTTACAGCAAAGCACCACAAACGATTATGTTAGGTCACCGCCAAATCACAGAGAAAAACAGCAATTTTTCCAGCCAAAGACAGAGTCACAAAAAGCAGAAATAGAGATAAAATGAATCACTAACCTTTGATGATCTTCATCAGATGACACTCATAGGACTTCATGTTACACAATACATGTATGTTTGTTTTGGTAAAGTTCATATTTATATCAAATATATCAGTATACATTGGCACGTTATGTTCAGTAGTTCCAAAAACATCCGGTGATTTTGCAGAGAGCCACATCAATTTTCCAGAAATACTCATAATAAATGTTGATCAAAGATCAAGTGTTACACATGGCATTTTAGATCCACTTTTCCTTAACTTCTTATGGCTGCGGGGCAGTGTTGAGTAGCTTGGATGAATAAAGTGCCCAGAGGTGCCCAGAGTAAACTGCCTGCTCCTCAGTCCGTTGCTAATATATGCATATTATGAGTATATTTGGATAGAAACACTCTGAAGTTTTCTAAAACTGTTTTGAATGATGTCTGTGAGTAAAACAGAACTCATATGGCAGGCAAAAACCTGAGAAAAAATACAACCAGGAAGTGGGAAATCTGAGGTCGGTTGACGTTCAACTCAGCCCCTATTGAAGATACAGTGGGATATTGGTAAAATTTGCACTTCCTAAGGCTTCCACTAGATGTCAACAGTTTTAGAACCTTGACTGATGCTTCTACTGTGAAGTGGGGCCGAATGAGAGGGATTGAGTAAGGTCTACCATGAGCTGAACATCAATCAAGTTTTATTTTTTTAAATTTTTATATAGCCCTTCGTACATCAGCTAATATCTCGAAGTGCTGTACAGAAACCCAGCCTAAAACCCCAAACAGCAAGCAATGCAGGTGTAGAAAGCACGGTGGCTAGGAAAAACTCCCTAGAAAGGCCAAAACCTAGGAAGAAACCTAGAGAGGAACCAGGCTATGAGGGGTGGCCAGTCCTCTTCTGGCTGTGCCGGGTGGAGATTATAACAGAACATGGCCAAGATGTTCAAAATGTTCATAAATGACAAGATGTCAAATAATAATCAGGAATAAATGTCAGTTGGCTTTTCATAGCCGATAATTAAGAGTTGAAAACAGCAGGTCTGGGACAGGTAGGGTTCCATAACCGCAGGCAGAACAGTTGAAACTGGGACAGCAGCAAGGCCAGGTGAACTGGGGACAGCAAGGAGTCATCATGCCCGGTAGTCCTGACGTATGGTCCTAGGGCTCAGTTCCTCCGAGAGAGAGAAAGAAAGAGAGAATTAGAGAGAGCCAAGATGTTCAAAATGTCATAAATGACAAGCATGGTCAAATAATAATCAGGAATAAATGTCAGTTGGCTTTTCATAGCCGATCATTAAAACCTGTTATGGGTGCAGGGGGCGTATTGGAAAAAACTGGAAAATATGTGCCAATTTTCAAACGGCCTCTTAATCAATTTTTGCTCTTACAATATGCATATTATTATTAATATTGGATAGAAAACAATCTCTCAGTTTCTAAAACCGTTCTAATTTTTTCTCTGAGTGGTACAGAAAGTCATTTGGCAGCACTTTCCCTGACCAAGAAGTAGAATGTCAGAAATCTATGCTCGCTTCAACGTTATGGCCTATACATGGTCATTATACGTAAGACCCTACGTACACTCCATACGCTTTGCTCTGGTGTCAAGAGGGTGTGAGAGAAGAAATTTTGTGATCATCTTTGTTCAGAGATTGAATAAGAGCTATTTTCTTGACGTGACCGACCACTTCCGGAAGTCTGAAGCGCGCGACTGGGAGTGATATTGCGTTCTGTTTTGCTGCAGTTTTGGACGGGAACAATCTCCGGCTGGGTTTTTATTTGATGAATGAGACCATATCATCGTAATGTATGTTTTTTCAATATAGTTTAATCAGATTATTTGAATTTTTTCGGGATTTTGCCGTGTTCCGTTCTCTGACTTTTTTTACGTTGGACAAATCCGTGCCAGTCGACCAGTGCCAATGCTAAGTGAGAAAGGAAAGTTGCCATTCTGACTCCAAACAACGACTCATCTGGACAAAGGACACCCTGATCAACATCTCGATGAAAGATCAGCAAAGTAAGACCCAATTTATAATGTTATTTCATATATCTGTCGTGCATGTCAACTGGTCGCGGGCGCCCAAGTGTGTCTGGCTATTGTGGCTATGCTAACATAGCGCTACATTTTGTTTTCGCTGTAAAACATTTAATAAATCGGAAATATTGTCTGGAATCACAAGAATCCTGTCTTTCAATTGCTGCACAGTATGTATTTCTCAGATATGTTTTATGATGAGTAATTAGTTATTTGACGTTGGTGTCTGTAAATGTTATGGCTGCTTTCGGTGCAATTTCTGATTGTAGCTGAAATGTAATTTATGATTTATACCATAAAATGCACATTTTTCAAAAAAAACATATGCTATACAATAAATATGTTATCAACTGTCATCTGATGAATTGTTTTCTTGGTTAGTGGCTATATTATCTTTATTTGGTCGAATTTGTGATAGCACCTGATGGAGTAAGAAACTGATGGAGTTAGAAAAGTGGTGTCATTTGCTAACGTGGTTAGCTAATAGATTTACATATTTTGTCTTCCCTGTAAACATTTTAAAAATCGGACATGTTGGTTTGATTCACAAGAAGTTTATCTTTCATCTGGTGTCTTGGACTTGTTAATGTGTGAAAGTTAAATATTTTTTTAAAATAGCTTTTGAATTTCGCGCCCTGCACTTGAGCTGGATGTTGTCATAAGTGTACCGGTGTCGGGCTGCACCCCAAACAGGTTAAGAGTTGAAAACAGCAGGTCTGGGACAGGTAGGGGTTCCATAACTGCAGGCAGAACAGTTGAAACTGGAACAGCAGCAAGGCCAGGTGGACTGGGGACAGCAAGGAGTCATCATGCCCAGTAGTCCTGACGTATGTCCTAGGGCTCAGGTCCTCCGAGAGAGAGAAAGAAAGAGAGAAGAAGAAGATAGAGAGAGCATACTTAAATTCACACAGGACACTGGATAAGACAGGAGAAGTACTCCAGATATAACCAACTGGCCCTAGCCCCCCAACACAAACTACTGCAGCATAAATACTGGAGGCTGAGACAGGAGGGGTCAGGAGACACTGTGGCCCCATCCGATGATACCCCCGGACAGGGCCAAACAGGAAGGATATAACCCCACCCACTTTGCCAAAGCAAAGCATGCGCTGACCATTCGCATTCATGTGAGAACGAGCTCTGTTCTGTCGCATTTCTGAAGACAAAGGAATTCTCCGGTTGGAACATTATTGAAGATTTATGTTAAAAATATCCTAAAGATTGATTCAATACATCGTTTGACATGTTTCTACTGACTGTAACGGAACTTTTTGACACTTCGTCTGCTTTTAGTGAACGCGCTTCGTGACTTTGGATTTGTTAACCAAACGAGCTAACAAAAGTAGCTATTTGGACATAAATGATGGACATTAGCGAACAAATCAAACATTTATTGTTGGAACTGGGATTCCTGGGAGTGCATTCTGATGAAGATCATCAAAGGTAAGTTAATATTTATGATGTTATTTCTGACTTCTGTTGACTGCACAATATGGCGGATATATTTTTGTCTTGATTGGGCTCTGAGCGCCGACCTCAGATTATTGCATGGTTTGCTTTTTCCGTAAAGCTTTTTCGAAATCTGACACAGCGGTTGCATTAAGAACAAATTCTTATTTACATTGACGGTCTAGGAACAGTGGGTTAACTGCCTCGTTCAGGGGCAGAACGACAGAGTTTTACCTTGGTAGTTCTGGGACTCGATTTAGCAACCATTCAGGTTATTAGTCCAATGCTCTAACCACGAGGCTACCTGCCACCCCAAAATACCTACGTATTTTACACTAATATACTACACACACTTATAGCCATACCACCACAACACTCCAGGCATTATCAACTAGATTCAGCCACAGGATGATTTCTTCTTGAGCGCAAGTTCACGGGGCCGGAACATAATTACACATAATTTGTAAACTGCAAGTAGACAAAAACAAACCTTGCTTACATTTGTATACAATCTCATATATCTGGTTAGACTGTAAACTCTCCTTCCAGACTCATATTAAACATCTCCAATCCAAAATTACATCTAGAATTGGCTTCCTATTTTGCAACAAAGCCTCCTTCACTTAAGCTGCTAAACATACCCTCTTAAAACGGATTATCCTACCGATCCTCGACTTCGGCGATGTCATTTACATAACAGCATCCAACTCTCTACTCAGCAAACTGGATGTAGTCTATCATAGTGCCATCCGTTTTGTCACAAAAGCCCCATATACTACCCACCACTGCGACCTGTATGCTCTCGTTGGCTGGCCCTCGCTTCATATTTGTCGCCAAACCCACTGGCTTCAGGTCATCTATAAGTCTTTGCTAGGGAAAGCCCCACCTTATCTCAGCTCACTGGTCACCATAGTAACACCCACCCGTAGCACGAGCTCCAGCAGGTATATATTTCACTGGTCATCCCCAAAAGCCAACTCCTACTTTCGCCGCCTTTCCTTACAGTTCTCTGCTGCCAATGACTGGAACAAATTGCAAAAATCACTGAAGCTGGAGACTTATATCTCCCTCACTAACTTTAAGCACCAGCTGTCAGAGCAGCTCACAGATCATTGCACCTGTACACAGCCCATCTGTAAATAGCCCACCCAACTACCTCATCCCCATATTGTTTTGCTCCTTTGCACACCAGTATCTCTACTTGCACTTCATCATCTGCACAGCTAACACTCCAGTGTTAATGCTAAATTGTAATTATTTAGCCACTGTGGCCTATTTATTGCCTTACCTCCCTAATCTTACTACATTTGCACACACTGTACATAGATTTTGCTATTGTGTTATTGACTGTACTTTTGTTTATCCCATGTGTAACTCTGTGTTGTTTGTGTCACACTGCTTTGCTTTACCTTGTCCAGGTCGCAGTTGTAAATGAGAATTTGTTCTCAAATGGCCTACCTGGTTAAATAAAGGTGAAATAAAATAAAATAAAAATAAATATATCAATGTATTACGCGTGAGGAAACTTTGGAACAGACTTCCAAAATGTATTTGCTGGTGTTTTAACAGTTATTTTTTTTTTTTTTTCTGTTGCAAAGAAAACTTGGGGGGCCAAATAAAATCACTCAGTGGCCAAATTCGTCCGGCGGGCCACCAGTTGGGGAACCCTGCTATACACACTACCACGGCTCATTCACAGCTTACTGCAATGGAAAGACATCTTCTTCTATGGTATAATAGTAGCCCGCATAAAAATACTAACCATGTTGTGTGCTCCTCTGTTTCTCCTGCTGTATGTCACCCTCCACCTAACCTCATCCCCAGGCTATTGCACAGTGCATATAATCCTGGTACATCAATGATTCAAAGTTGGCCTTAGTATATACTGCTGCTATTACACATCTATACCGCTGCTGTTACACATCTATACCGCTGCTGTTACGCATCTATACCGCTGCTTTACGCATCTATACCGCTGCTGTTACGCATCTATACCGCTTGCTGTTTACGCATCTATACCGCTAGTATTACACATCTTATACCGCTGCTATTACACATCTATACCGCTGCTGTTACACATCTATACCGCTGCTGTTACACATCTATACTGCTGCTGTTACACATCTATACCGCTGCTGTTACCCATCTATACTGCTCTGTTACACATCTATACCGCTGCTGTTACACATCTATACTGCTGCTGTTACACATCTATACCGCTGCTGTTACACATCTATACTGTGCTGTTACACATCTATACCGCTGCTGTTACACATCTATACCGCTGCTGTTACACATCTATACTGCTGCTTTACACATCTATACCGCTGCTGTTACACACTATACCGCTGCTGTTGTTACACATCTATTACCGCTGCTGTACACATCTATACGCTGCTGTTACACATCTATACCGCTTGCTGTTACACATCTATACCTGCTGTTACACATCTATACCGCTGCTGTTACACATCTATACGCTGCTGTTACACATCTATACCGCTGCTGTTACACATCTATACTGCTAGTATTACACATCTATACTGCTGCTGCTGTTACACATCTATACCGCTGCTGTTACAACATCTATACCGCTGCTGTTACACATCTATACCGCTGCTGTTACACATCTATACCGCTGCTGTTACACATCTATACCGCTGCTGCTTACACACTCATACTGCTGCTGTTACACATCTATACCGCTGCTGTTACACATCTATACTGTCTGGTGTTACACATCTATACTGCTGCTGTTACGCATCTATACTGCTGCTGTTACCAATCGAATATACCGCTGCTGTTACGCACATACTGCTGTATACAGCCGGATCTATACCGCTGCTGTTAACAGCATCTATACACGCTGCTGTTACGCATCTATACGCTGCCTGTTACACATCTATACCGCTGCTGTTACACATCTATACTGCTGCTGTTACACATCTATACTGCTGCTGTTACACAATCTATACTGCTGCTGTTACACATCTATACTGCTGCTGTTACACATCTATACTGCTGCTGTTAACCATCATCTATACCGTCTGCTGTTTACACATCTATACGCTGCTGTTACACATCTATACCGCTGCTGTTACACATCTATACTGCTAGTATTACACATCTATACTGCTGCTATTACACATCTATACTGCTGCTATTACACATCTATACTGCTGCTGTTACATCTATACCGCTGCTGTTACACATCTATACTGCTGCTGTTACACATCTATACTGCTGCTGTTACACATCTGTTCTCTCCATCTCTTCTCTCCCTCCCTCCCTCTCTTCTCCCTCTATTCTTCCCCCCCTTCCTCGCTCTCTTCTCCCTCCATTCCTCCCTCTCTTCTCTCCTCTCATTACTCTCTCCTACGCTACTACCTCCCATCAGCAGAGTATGTCTTCTCCCTTCCTCCCTCCTTCACTCCTCTCTGAACCAAGTCTGTATCCGGCCCTGTGGATCAATAATTCATCCATCCCATGCCAGTGCACAGGTCAGACTGTCATTCCCAGAGCGAAGTGAGGTTTTCAGGGAATTACCTCCATCGTCACCGCCTCTCTCCCTGTGGAGAGTTAATTCCAGTGCTATTGTGTGTGCCTGTGCGTGTGCGTGTAGCTGTGAGTGTGTGAGTGTGTATGAGTTAGTGTATGCAATACAATGGATGTTGTTTATCGTGTGAAAGCCTACAATATGTCTGCCATGATGTAGAAATCCACTTAAATTGATGTAATCGAACCCAAATGAGAAGTCAAGAACATGACAAATTTGGTAAAAACTCATTCTGCTTTTTGAAAATAATGTTGCTATCACACTGCTGCTATTTATCTGTCTGCGTGCTACGTGTTGCTTGTCCTATGTTGCTCTCTTTGAATGCTACGTGTTACTTGTCCAATGTTTCTCTGTCTGCGTGCTACGTCGTGTTAATTGTCCAATGATCTGTCTGCATGCTACATGTTGCTTTTTTCTCTTTCTGCGTGCAACGCGTTGCATGTCCTATGTTGCTGTGTCTACGTGCTAAATATTGCTTGTCCTATATTATCCAACTGTCTGCATGCTACGTGTTGTTTTTCGTGCTATTGCTCTGTCTGCATGTGTCACGTTTGTCGTATGAGTGAGACCAAGGCGCAGCGTGAGTAGAGTTCCACATATTTTTTATAAACTGAAAACTCACCAAAAACAAAACAATAAAGCACAAACGAAACGTGAAGCTATACAAAAAATTGTGCAGACAGGAAACTAAACATAGTCAAGATCCCACAACTAACAATGGGGAAATGGCTACCTAAATATGATCCCCAATCAGAGACAACGATAAACAGCTGCCTCTGAATGGGATCCATATCAGGCCAACATAGACATACAAAAACCTAGATGACCCACCCTAGTCACTATCACGCCCCAACCAACACAGAGAAAAAACAGCTTACTATGGTCAGGACGTGACAGCATGCAACGTGTTGCTTGTTTATGTTGCTCTGTATACATGATATATGTTACTTGTAATTTGCATCTCTGTCTTCGTGCTACTTGTTACTTGTCCTGTGTTTGTGTCCAAGTTTATCATTAGCTAATCCAAGTTTATCATTTTAAAATGCTAATTGACTATTAGAAAACCCTTTTGCAATTATTTTAGCAGAGCTGAAAACTGTTGTGATGATTAAAGAAACAATAAAACTGGCCTTCTTTAGACTAGTTGAGTATCTGGAGCATCAGCATATGTGGGTTCGATTACAGGCTCAAAATAGCCAGAAACAAAGTACTTTCTTCTGAAACTCGTCAGTCTATTCTTGTTCTGAGAAATTAAGGCTATTCCATGTGAGATATTGCCAAGAAACTGAAGATCTCGAACAGTGCTGTGTACTACTCCCTTCACAGAACAGCGCAAACTGGCCATAACCAGAATAGAAAGAGGTGTGGGAGGCCCCGGTGCACAACTGAGCAAGAGGACAAGTACATTATAGTGTCTAGTTTGAATAACAGACGCCTCACACGTCCTCAACTGGCAGCTTCATTAAATAGTACCCGCAAAACACCAGTCTCAAAGTCAACAGTGAAGAGGCGACTCCAGAATGACGGCTTTCTAGTGATCAGTTTCAGAAGGGAAGAAGAGTATACATACTCAAATATAGAGAGAGATATCCCAGAGCTGACTGACTGTAAAGAAAGTTGTCCCAGAGCTGACTGAGAAGACTGAGTGACTGTAGAGAGAGTTTGTCACGATCATCATTATAAATGGACCAAGGTGCAGTGTGGTAGGCGTATATTTTCCTTTAATAAATGAACACCGAACAAAAAAACAAACTACCAAAGGAAACGTGAAGCTAATAATCGTGCTGACATGCAACTATCCATCGACAAGATCCCACAAAGCACAAAGGGGAAATGGCTGCCTAAATATGATCCTCAATCAGAGACAACGATAAACTGCTGCCTCTGATTGGGAACCATAACAGGCCAACATAGACACACAAACACCTAGATGACCCACCCTAGTCACACCCCGACCCAACCAACCTAGAGAATAAAAAGCTCTCTATGGTCAGGGCGTGACAGAGTTGTCCCAGAGCTGACTGAGAAGACTGAGTGACTGTAGAGAGAGTTGTCCCAGAGCTGACTGAGAAGACTGAGTGACTGCAGAGAGAGTTGTCCCAGAGCTGACTGAGCAGACTGAGTGACTATTGAGAGAGTTGTCCCAGAGCTGACTGTCACGAACCGGCTCAAAGCCCGTAACAAAAGGGAGACAACGTGGAGATAAGGAATAACAAAATATATTTATTTAACTAAGGTAACCTAAATGCAATTAACAATGGTGTGTGTAATCAGTAATCAGTAGTGTAAGTAAGTGTTTAGCATGCATAAATGTGATAATGCGGTGTGTTGAAAGGTGCTAAAGCAAACAACCATAAAGTCACAAAAAACCACAACAAAATCTATGACGGTGTCTGCATGGAGAGAGTCTCCTCCATGAATGGGGAAGTGGTGTATTTATCCTGGGAGACACCGGGCCCAGGTGTTTCCCATGTAGCTGACGACCCTCCCAACTCCGCCCACCGGCATCCTAATAAGGAAACAAGAACAAAGAGAGAATACGGCAGACAGAGTGGGAGGGTCGTCACATGACTGAGAGACTGTAGAGAGAGTTGTCCCAGAGCTGACTGAGAAGACTGAGTCAATGTAGAGAGAGTTGTCCCAGAGCTGACTGAGAAGACTGAGTGACTGTAGAGAGAGTTGTCCCAGAGCTGACTGAGAAGACTGAGTGACTGTTTGGCCATGGGTACTCAGTAAGGTCATGGTACAGAGTGGTTAAAAAGGGGAATAACATTAGACCCCAGTGAGGGAAGTGAGATAGAAACAATGCAAACTATTTGTGTCAAGTTGGTTGAGGTTTGATATGATTCGATTTAATGTTTAAATCATGTCGGACATGACCAGTTTCAGAAGAGAAGAAGAGTATACATAATCTCATATAGAGAGATATGCCAGAGCTGACTGACTGTAGAGAGAGTTGTCTCATGTTGGAATTGGAGTCGTGAGTTGGAGTCGTGCGCGGGCACGCATTCGTGGGTGAAAACGGAGTAGAGAAGGGGACTAAGCACGCACCCCTGAGGGGCCCCCGCGTTGAGGGTCAGTGTGGCAGATGTTTTGTTGCCAACTCTCACAACCTGGTAGAGGCCCGTCAGGAAGTCCAGGATCCAGTTGCAGATGGGGGTGTTTAATTCCAGGGTCCTTAGCTTAGAGATGAGTTTGGAGGGCACAATGGTGTTAAACACTGAGCTGTAGTCAATGAACAGCATTCTCACGTAGACAGTTTGGAGTGCAATAGAGATTGCATCATCTGTGGATATGTTGGGGCAGTATGTGATTTGGAGTGGGTCCAGTGTGTCTGGGATGATGGTGTTGATGTGAGCCATGGTCAGTCTTTCAAAGCATTTCGTGGCTACAGATGTGAGTGCTACGGGCGATAGTAAGGACGCGATACCTTGGCGTTCTTGGCCACAGGGACTATGGTGGTCTGCTTGAAACATGTAGGTATTACAGACTGGGTTAGGGAGAGGTTGAAAATGTTAGTGAAGACACTTGCCATCTGGTCAGCGCATGCTCTGAGCACGGTTCCTGGTAATCCGTCTGTGAGAATGTTAACCTGTTTAAAGGTCTTACTCAGATCAGCTGCGGAGAGCGTGATCGTCCACAACAACTGGTGCTCTCATGCATAGTTCAGTGTTGCTAGCCTCGAAGTGTGCATTGAAGGTATTTAGCTCATCTGGTAGGCTCACGTCACTGGACAGCTCGCGGCTAGGTTTGCCTTTGTAATCCGTGGTCGTTTGCAAGTCCAGCCACATCCGACGAGCATCACAGCCGATGTAGTAGGATTCGATTTTGGTTCTAGGTTGACACTTTGAATGTTTGATGGTTCGTTGGAGGGCGTAGCGGGATTTATTGTCCTGCTCAGTGAAAGCCGTAGCTCTAGCTCTATTATTTTCAAAATAATTTACAGTATGCTGCTGTAAAACGTATTTTACTGTTGATAATACAAAAAAAAAAAAATGACTATAATTTTCAGTTATGTGTTCTCCAGTGGATTGTGTACAGGTTGGCCAATCATTGTGGATGTTACATACTGACTTGTGAGTCATCACAGTTACCTTGTGCTAGTAATGGTGTTTAAATTTCGATGAACAGCAGCTTCTGAGTCGAGCATCTGGATTCAGTTTAATCCTCAATAAATAGAGTTGAATTGACGTGCGTTGTTATTTTTTAATTTAATTAGCAGTTAGCCGTACTTTTACAGCAGCTGTGAAAAGTGTATTGTTCAGTGATTACCAAAAGGAAATAGCAGAACAATTGCCCTAAAACAAGATACCTTCCTGTGTTTTGCCACACACACACACACACACAGACAGAGAGACACACACACCACTGTTTCGCAATGGGAGCTGTTTAAATTCTCCTCTTGTTTCATTGCGTGCATTGGCAGCTTTTACTGTTGTGAACATTACTGCACCACCGAGCAAATACTGGCATTCCTGGTCTGTGTCTCGGCCTGATGACATCACACTGCGCGGGCCTGTGGTGAAGTTTTAATAACAACAAGCACTACAAGGTTTATTTGGAGGCAGTAAAAGAACGGTGTAGGGATACAACGGGGCACAAGATACACCACCACACTGTTTTGTGAGGCTGATGAGATATTCTCAGAACCACAAAAAAAAAAAACGGATTTAGACACACACACGAGCACATCTTCACTTCTAAAGTGCATCAGCTTTGCTGTCATTCAGCTGTGAAGTGTATATTGCTAGTTTTGTCAGTTTACAAACAGGCTGAGGAATTCTCCCTCTCTTTCACCCTCTTTCACCCTCTCCTTCACCATCTCCCTCTCGTTTCGCCCCCTCCCTCTCCCCCTCCCCCTCCTTCACCCTCTCCCTCTCCCCTCCTTCACCCCCTCCCCCTCCCTCCTTCACCCTCCCCCTCCTTTACCCCCTCCCCCTCCCTCCTTACCCTCTCCCTCTCTTTCTCCCCCTCCCCCCCCCTCCTTCACCCTCTTCCCCTCCTCTCCCCCTCCCTCCCCCTCTTCACCCCTCTCTTCTCCCCCCCTCTTTCACCCCTCTCTCACCCTCTCCCGCTCCTCACCCTCTCCTTCACCCTCAACTACATTCATTAATCTGACTCCATTATTATGTGAATAAATGCAACAGGCCCTGTGCGTCTCTGGAGAAATCTAGTCAAGGTAGCGAGCCTTTGCATCATCTCTCAGTATGACTATAATCAACATGTCTAACTTGTCCCATTATGCATTTAGAGACTAGATCCAAATAGCTAATCCCGGCAAGTAATGTTCTAGCATTCATGTACTGCATCAAGTAGATGTCCAGGTGATACCCAAGCATGCGCTATGTATAGTTTATTATGACGACTACCAATAGAGATACTAAATTATGAACGTCTAGTCAATCAAATAACTACTCTGTAATTAACAGTCAAACAATTCCAGTGTACATTAAATAACATGATACATTACAGACTAACAGAGTTAATGACTATCATCAACAGGCTAAGATTTAATGTGGTTACTGCCACGTTGTATGAATGATTGTAGACAGGTGCAGGAATTCGTAATAGGAAGGTTTTAATACTCCACCCAAAATATAACAACATGCCAGGAAAAGGCAAGGGGACGAAGCCCCACCCCAAAAAACATATACAAAAACACAGGGCTGTAACCCAAACAAAAGAGCGAGGTAAAATCTCGAATAAATACACGGGATGAGACCCGTAATAACATGTCCACAAAACATGCAGCACGAAAGCCGAAATAACAACACACAGGTACTCACAGACCAACGGACATGGGAACAATAACCGACCAGACAATGGTGGACAGAGAGCACATATATACAATTACTAATCAGGGGGAATGGGAACCAGGTGTGCGTAATGATCCAGTTCAGTTCCTAGAAGGCCGGTGACGTAGACCTTCGGAACTGGTGCATGGAAAGGGTAGGGAACTGGTGCACGGAAAGGGTACGGAACTGGTGCACGGAAAGGGTAGGGAACTGGTGCACGGAAAGGGTACGGAACTGGTGCACGGAAAGAGTACGGAACTGGTGCATGGAAAGAGTACGGAACTGGTGCACGGAAAGAGTACGGAACTGGTGCATGGAAAGAGTACGGAACTGGTGCA